>NC_060267.1:184869089-184937064 GCF_021613505.1 Equus quagga | reverse complement strand
GGTGGGAGCCGGGGCGCGGGCGGCGGCGGGGGCGGCCGGGGCGGGCGCGGCCGGCACCCCGGGCACCTGAAGGGCCGCGAGATCGGCCTGTGGTACGCACGGAAGCAGGGCCAGAAGAACCGGGACGCCGAGAGGCAGGAGGTGAGGCGGGCGGGGGCGCGGGCCGGGAAGGTTCGGGCGGGGCTCCGCCGGGTCGGCCGTCGCGCCCGCGGAACGCGTGGCCGCTCTGGGTGCCGGCGTGCGGGCCCGGGGAGGCGTGGCGTCCGAGCTGCCGGCGCCGGCGGGGAGGTGGTCCCGAAGGGCAACGGAGAACTCGCGGAGCGCGTTTCTGCTTCCCTTGCGGCCCGCCGTGCGGCGGTCACGATTGGGGCTCTCGGCGTCCGCCCCTCGCCAGGCTGTCTCCCGTTTGGTACACGTCGCTGCAGGCTCTCCGCTTGCGAGGCCAGAGTGCGTTTGTGTTTGATCCTTGTTTTTCTGTCCCGCAGAGGTCTGCTCTGCCTATTTTCTTTTTAGTCCTTCTTTTGCTGAGCAAGATTGGCTCCGAGCTCATGTCAGCTCTGGTCTGCCTCCGTTTTCAGTATGCGGCCGCTCACAGACGGCGGTGTGGGTCCGAGCCCCCCGCTGCCCCCCCTGGTCTGTCCGGCGGAGCCCCGCGCTCCGCTGCCCCCGCTGGCCCTGTCCGGCGCAGCCCCTCGCCTCTCTTGGTCCTGGCTCTCAGGGGCGGCGGCCGCGGGGTCCCGCGCGGCACGCTTAGCGCGTCCTCCGTGCTTTCCGGGCCCCGTGCCCGGCTCCGCGGGGGGGGCGCCCTCCGCGCCCCCTGAGACCTCCCGGGGCGGTGCTGACGCTGTGTTCCAGGGTTTGTTGTGCGCTCTCGCGCCCTCCTGTTCTGGAGCGCGCCTCTCCGTCTTCGCGCCCGAATAGGGCCGTTCTTCGGCGATCAGCTCCCCTGCCCTTTGCCGCCGTCAGCCAGAGTTTCCCCGGCTTTTCCTTTTCCGTGAACCCGTGTGAGCAGAGAGAGCGCGTGCTAGTGATGCGCTTCTTTCCGGCAGATGCTTAGCGCGGGCCAGTGTCTCAGGCGCCGTCCCAGGGAGATCCGGCCCCGCAGCCGGCCTCACGGGCAGCGCAGTGAGCACGGTGCGGACAGGGAGCTCAGGCAGGGCCGCACGCGGCCGTCCCGAGGGCGGCTGGCCCAGACTGGGGGCCGCTTCCCGCAGAAAGGATGTGTTCTAGTCTGCAGCCCAGCGCGCACGCGTGTGACCGAACACATGTTTCGTAAAATGATAATTACCTGTACTTGACTCTGGGTTTTTGTTGTTTGTATTTTTCTGCCTTCTCTTTTAGAAGGCTGGTCCAGATCTTTTACTGTAGTTTTATACACAGCCATTTGAAAAGCCCCGAGCTACAAGAATGAGCAGGGCCTTGACATTCGTGGGCTTTTCCCTAAAAACTGCAGGCCGTGCAGCATTTGAACTAGAAGGTTAAGTGCCTGGGTCTGTGTTCGCTTTGTGGAGAACGGTTGGAAGGGGCAGTCCTCGGCCGGGGGACGGTAAAGTAGCCCTTGCAGTGATTAAGCTGAGAAACCACGCTTGAGGTTGGACTTGGGCAGTGGAGACGGAGGGAAGTGGACAGGTTAGAGTGGCTTGATCTGAGGGAAGGGGAAAGCCGGTGGTGACGGTGAGCGCTTTCTTGACTATGGAACAGTTTTGGTGGAGGAAGGTGATGGACTCAGCTCAGTGTGAATCTGATGCCTGGAGAAGTCTGGGCTGCAGGTGAACATGTGGCAGCTTGTGGACCCATGGACAGGAGTTGGAGTGTGGAAGTGAGCAGTGAGAAGAGGAGTGGGGTGGGTGCAGCTCTCAGTTCTACAGCCACTGCTTCTCAAACCTCAGTGTGCATAGGAGTCACCTGGCGTCCTGGGAAAACGTAGCACTGGGCTGGGGCTAGAGATCCTACTTTCCCAGCAGGCTCTCAGAGGATGCCAGTGCCGTTGGTCTGCAGGGCACTCAGGCTGGACTGTGTAGAACAAGAGAATTTAAGGGATGGACTGAGGAAGAGAAGCTTACAAAAGATTGTAGGAAGGAGCAGCCAGAGAAGAGAAAAATAAGGAGATGAGTGTTGTTTTGGAATCTCAGAGTAGTGTTTAAGGGAGAAAAGAGCATATGAAAACGAGAAAGTAATCAGTGGTAAACCCTGCACAGACGTGGAACAAGGCAAGAGCTCAGGATGTCTTGGATTTAGCAGCAGGGTCGTCGGTGACCTGGATGAGACCTCTTTCTGTGGAGTGGTGGAGGGAAAACCAGATTGCAGTGGGGCGGCTGGTGAAGGAGACGTGAAGAACTGGAGCGCTTTCAAGCAGTTTTACTGTGGAGAGGAGGAGGGAAACAGGGCAGTGGCTGATAGGTGTGGGAGAATTCAAGGGAGGAATTTTGGGGGTCTTTTTGGTTGTTTTAAGTGTGAAGAGATTTGACTGTGTTTGTGTTCATGTACTGATACCACGTAAGGAGCCAGTGGAGAGGAAGAGGTGTCTGAGTAGACTACATCATGCTGCAGTAGTAAACAGTTTCAAAATCTTAATGGTTTATACCAGCTGCATTGGTTTTTCCACTCACATTGCTTGAGCACTGGAGTTGAGTCAAGAGTTCTTAACGAAAGGCTCACAGAGCCTCGGCCCATCGCAAGCGGAGCAAGTTTAGTGGCAACAAGGGAGCGAGTACAGGAAATTGCCCCTGATTCTTAGAGAACCCCATTCACATTTCTCTGTCCAGTAAGTCACATGGCCATGCTTAACTTAGGGGTGGGAAAATGCCCTTCTACCGCTTATCTGGAAGGAAGCAAACCAGAATGTTGGTCAGCAGCCTAATGACTAAAGTGGCAGAGCTTTAGGAAAAGAAGATAAATCTCAGTAGGAGGAGATAGCCCTGAAAAAGTGAAAGGTCTTGGGCTGCAGAGTTCAGGTGGAGAGGTTAACCTTAAGCAGGGAAATGGGCTCCTCTTCCGTTTTCACAGGAAGGAAGAGAGCAGAGGAGGGCTTCTGAGACAGCTGGGTTTAGGTTTGGTGGCAAGCAGTTAAGGACTTTTCCTTCGGTTTTTGTTTTCTTTGTGAAATGTTGAGGATGAACAGGAACGTAGTATCGGTGTCTAACAGAGAATGGAGAAAGTTTGAAATAGTTGCAGATAGTTAGAAGCTGATAAGATAGATATGGATAATTTGCTGGACATTGTTGAAGGTCTTCTTTGCCAGGAATTTAGAAGCAGAAAGAATATTTAAGGATGTCCAGAAAGGGGGAAAATAATCAAAAAGTCAAATACCGTGATAAAACGAAATAGTCATGAAAAATAAAGTATGTGTCTGAGGTTCTGCGGGCGGGGGTGGGGTGAAGAGGAGGGTGATGGAGCTGGGGGGTAGGAAGGAGACAGCCACAAGGAAAGGAGAGATCCAGCTTTGGAATTTCAGCTCTCCTGAGTTCTTCACTGCCTGCAGACTCTGGGGCCTCTTTCTGGGGAGAACCTCATTTAAAATAATTTATAAAAAATGTGAATTGTGTTTTATTAGAAAGTATAAATTATGTTTCATAGGCTGTTTCACTTTTCAATCATCCCGCATTTGGGGGGATATCTAAAACTCATGTAACAAGGAGAGGAGGAGAACCTTTGTTCTGCTAGTAGAGGGAAAAGCTTCAAAATGTAAACCTTTGGTTGGTTGAAGAAATGCTGTAGTGTGAATGCGTTTCAGTTGGAAATAAATCATTCTTCATGTAAAAATGACTTAGTCTTATCTTTATATTTTGAAAGTGAAAGAAAGAAAGAATGCTTTGAGCCCTTGAGATGGTTGGAAAGGATGCAAAAGTTAAGGAAACTTTGCTGGAGAATGACTTTATGTCCTGGGGGTTCCTTCCCAGAGGAGTCTTTAATCAAAGACTTATAGATTCTTAAATTTCTAACTGCCAAGAAAAAGCGTAGTAATCGATAACCATCTCGTGTAGGCACACGAGGCAGTAAATGTTAATATGTGCTGAAGACATTTCAGAATTTAAAGCATAGGGCACAAATGTTCTAATCATGATCCTCTGTGTTGGGGATCCCCAAGACCGCTCTCAGGTTCCGTAATTCACTAGCAGGAATCACAGAATTTGAAAAGGTGGTGTACTCAGAGTGATGGTCTTTTACAGTAAATTATTACAGATTACAATCAGCCAAGGTAAAAGGTGCACAGATAGGGTCCTGGAGAGACCAGCTGGAAGTTTCCAGTGCTAGTGGGGAGGACACACCCTGCCCTAGGGAGAAGAATACACCAGCCTAATATGTAAGCCATTTTAAAAAGATTTCTGAGCATACCGTTAAAAAACAAACAAAATTTCAGGCTTTAGTGCTTGTCAATAAGCAGGTTTTGCTGCAGCTGGTAATTTCTTGATGCTTTCCCAGCAGCCAGAGTTTTACTCTATCAACTTTTTAATTGTATGAGCATAATGATGCTTTTAGTAAACCCTTTAATAGGTTATTGGCAAAAGTCTTCTGGAATTCCCCAGAGATCTCATTGTATTCTTTTTGTGTGTTTATTTCTTTTAGAGAGAAAAGTGGTTTTGTCACAAAAGTCATACATGCTTGTTGTAAAAGATAGGTTCAGCCATTCATCTGATAGACGTTGCTGGGGCGTCTGCAGTGTGCCAGAAATATATCTGGAAGAAATACTACAAGAAATCTAGAATGTGAAGTGAATAACTTTTTAAAAAATTAATAATAAAATAAGATCTTTCTGTATATACTTTCTGCAACTGGCTTTTTTCATTTAATACCTTGGCCGTCTTTCCTGTCTGCATACTTGAAGAAAACTTTACGCACTCTTAACTCCTGGGTTTACTTATAATTCAACTAATTATAATTTGCAGTTGTAAAAGCGTTTAAAAGTTCTTGTATTTACTCTGTAGAATGTAACTCATATCTGTGGTGTGTTTTTTAAATTAATTTTCATTCTCCGAGGCAGCTGCAGCATTTGCCACATTGGACCCCTGTGAATGCTGATCAATTTTATTTGTTCCCTGTGATCTCAGCCTTCTTACTTCCCAGTATATTTGTCCTTTTAGTGTAAGAACTTTAAAATGCTCATTGCAACCAAAGTATTATTCCAGTTTTCAAGTTAGTTTTTTTAACAGAACATTTGTGTTTTTAATAACTTTAATTGTGAGTATCTTTGAAAACTTAAGATTGTGAAAAATTCATAATAATTAGTAAGTGAGAGAAGGAGGTAAAGGAAGCGAAGTTTTAGTAAGGGACATAAATATGCTTTCTTTTCCCATCATATTAGAGTTATTGTGTAAATACATAGTAGAAAAAGGTCTGGAAGGATGCATACAAAAATGTTAACCTTAATTAGGTCTAGGAAGTGAAATTGGGCTAGAGGACTTTAACGTTCTTTTATATATGTTTGTTAAACATATTTTTTTGCTTTTATTTTTCTTTTAGTTATCAAGTAATTTTGCACATGCTTTCTCATGTTCATAAGGATGTTTTTTCCTTTGCGCAAAATAGAGAGCTGTAGTACACATGGATGAACGTCGAGAAGAACAAATTGTGCAGCTACTGCATTCTGTCCAAGCTAAGAATGATAAGGATTCGGAAGCACAGATATCCTGGTTTGCTCCTGAAGATCATGGGTAAAACAAAAATGTTCTTTTAAAGGATGAGCCTAGAGTAACACTTCCGTCGTAGCATTGGTTGGGGGAACAAAGATAATAACAACAACATCTTTAGACTCTTCAATAAGTGAATTTTAACGTCAAAGTAATTTTTTTTGCTTAAGTAGATTGAGCATATTTGGTGACAGAAAAAAATTTAGATGGCATATTCATTCCTACAGAAAGCTAAATGGTTTGAATAGTCTATCTGGATATGAGATTTATTAAGTTATTATTTATTGTTCTTCCTATCCATGTCTTTGTATTTCCAAAATTCTGTGGGAGAAATCTGCAAGAAGTTACATTGCTACTGTTTAGGAATGGTAAAGAAGCTATATCATTTGGAGGAAAGATTAGTAGAGGTTTTTCTGGGACCGTGTAATGTAGCATTCCATTTATAGCTCAGAAAACGCGGCAGGAAGAAAATGAAGTTTTGGAATTAAAACAAGGCTCAGAAAATCAGAAAAAGAAAAACACTAAGTTATTGCAATGGAGGAATGTCTATTGTGTGGATTTTTATTTTTTTAACCATCACAAGGAATAACTTGTCTGGTAATACTTATTTACGGGGAGGAAAAATTTGAATTCATTATAAGAATCTAAGTATTTTTATAATTGCTCTACTAAGAGAAAAGAATAGAAGCTTTTGATTTGGGTGATTTTGAAACAAATAGCATATTGCATTGTTTCAGGCCTCCAGTGGCTCTTCATTTAACCATTTGTCATTTTTTTATTTTGTCAACATAGATATGGTACTGAAGCTCCTGCTAAGAACAAACCAAACTCAGAGAAGAAACGGGAGGACCAGGAAAAGAAATTGATAAATCAAGAAAAGCAGACATTTAGAATCAGGGACAGATACATTGACCGAGATTCTGAATATCTCTTCCAAGAAAATGAGCCAGATGCAACTTTAGACCAACAATTATTGGAAGATTTACAAAAGAAAAAAACTGACCGTCGCTATATTGAAATGCAGGTAACGGAAAGCAAGATGTGGAAAAAATTTTTGATTGTGATCTCTTCTCATACTTGGTAAAAATGTAATTTTGGTTAGAGGTAGTTGCATGATACAGATCAGTGAAATTCCTCAACAGGCCGTCCTCTGGGAATTTTTATTTCCCATATAGTAGAGAAGAGCAGTGGGATGGAATTACACATCACCTGCAGGGGCCTGTCTCATCTACAGCAGCTTATATGGTGAGAAGGAGAAATATTTGAGAAATGGTAGTACATATGACAGAAAATCACTCCTAACTTTTCTAGGCCAGTTTAGTGAGATGTCATAAGAGACCATAAATTAGCTTTGTAGAATTGTAAACTTTCTTCTGGACCATTTATTCCAACTCCTTTCTTTGACTTATGATGAAATTAAATCTCCCAAAAGTTATATGACGTGGTCTGTTTACCAGCATTTTCAAGACAGGACTGTAACAAGAACTGAAATTCTCAGTTTTTCTAGTATTTCTTTCCATGCTAGGCAAGATATTTTAAAATCACTTTCTGTTTAAACATAAAATTGTGTGCTTTGTGAATGCTCTAGAGATAGATGTAATAAAATGTTCACATGTATTTTTTAATTAAGAGTTTAAAATACTGAGGAAATTCTGAGGGCCATATCTTTAATATGCAAATACGTACCGCTGTTTTTGAGGGATGTGGAATATCACGTCTCCTGTTGTAGAAAAGAAAGGATCCGTTGACTGTCGCTGATGAAGGTTGGATGTCCTGATTACAGCAGATGAGCCGAGGTTGTCCAGGGGCCAAATTGTGTTGCTGTTTGATGCCTGTTGAGTGAAAATGTGATTTGAGGACAGGAGATTTCAAGATGGATTAATTCATAATGTTACGGTTGAGAGGAGAGCTGCTTTCATAGCCTGAGGAACAAGGAGGGTTAACCAGTGTTTCTCTGTTTGCCTTGTGTGGAGGACAGAACTCAAACATCATTGAAGATGAGTGATTGACCTAGTTCAGAGAAAGTTAGGAGAAGAAATGTGCAAAACACAGAAGTAGTTGGTGGTCTTCCTGTTGGCCAGACACAGCACTGCATCACTTAACCCTCCCAACCCTGTGAGAGAGTGTGTCTGTCACGGATGAGGAAAAGAAGCTTCGGTCTAGTGCCTTATCTGCGTTTGCACAGCTGGCAACAGAACCAGGTGTAAAATTCAAGAGCTCAGCCTTTAGTCCCCTGATAATGTGCCGCATTTTTCCTTTATGTTATACTTTGTTTAATAAACATTAACTTTCCACTTGTGAGATGTCTGTCACTTTGCTATGTTTTCTGAAGACTAATAAGATTTCCCTCTTTTCAGGTAGCTTATACTCATTATGTTATATCTCAGGGTACAGGCAGAGATTAGGAAGTAGGTTTGTCTACCTTGGAAAAGAATATTGGATTGTGACTCTCTTTAGCAGCATTTACATATATAGAAAGCAAATATGATTAATGCTAGTTTCAAATTTAATGGGATAGTTTGTATTTACTTAAGATGGTTCCATTTGATTGAGTGGGGTATTAATATTTTTAGAAATATTCAGATTTGGTTTTTAAATAATTTAAAAATTATAATAAAAAATTACTGGGGGCTGGCCCTGTGGCCTCGTGGTTAACTTTGGCATGCCCTGCTTTGGCAGCCCAGGTTTGGTTCCCAGTGCAGACCTTATACCACTTGTCAGCAGCCATGCTGTGGGTCGACCCACATACAAGGTACAGGAAGACTGGCACAGATGTTAGCTCAGAACGAATCTTCCTCAATCAAAAAGAGGAAGATTGGCAAATGATGTTAGCTCAGGGTGAATTTTCCTCAGCAGAAGAAAAAAATTACTAAGAAAAGTGTGGTGACTTATTATTTCAAAGCGCTAGAATTCATTTAAGTCCCATGTTGACTCTCATCTTTGTGGTACTGGTAAGAATTACCTGACCGTAGCAAGTGTGGCTGTACGTAGCCAGAGTTACTGACACTGCACTGCTTATTTGAAAGTTACTGAGAGAGTAGATCTTGAACGTTCTCCTTGCAAGAAAAAAAAATTGTAACACGTGTGGTGATGGATATTAACCAGACTTCTTGTGGTGATCATTTCACAATATATACAGGTATGGAATCATTATTTTCTACCCCTGAAACTGATATGATGTTACATGTCAATTCTACCTCAATAAAAACTAGTAGTGGGAGACTTGGACACAGTCTCCATTTTAACACATCAAGTGGGCAAAAAGTAAACAAGGACGGTGTTTCAAGAAAGTAAAAGACAAAAACAAGCATGGCAGTGACATACTGGATTAGCTAGGACAGTTGTGGTCTTCTGCGTTTTTTTCCTTTTAAGTAAAGGGGGTTTGCGAAAGCAGTGGTTTGTTTTTTTATACCACTGACAACTTTTTCATGTTGTGTGATGTACCTGGTTCAGTATAAACAATAGCACTGCTTCTTAGCGTATGTCATTTTTATGTAGTGTGATACGGGGTTTCATAAAAGCATTCAAAATTAGAGAGAAATTATCACATAAATAAAATACACAGGAAAGAATTAATCACTCTCTCTTTACTATTTCCATTGTAATTCACCAGAAATTGTTGAGTAGCTTGTGTGTATCAGAAACTGCTCCCAGCTTTTTTTTCGCTGGGAAAGATTTGTGCTGAGCTAACATCTGTTGCCAATCTTCCTCTCTTCTTTTTCCCTTCCCAAAGCCCCAGTACATAGCTGTATATGTCCTTCTTGTACGTGAGCCACTACCACAGCATGGCTGCTGACAGACCAGTGGTGTGGTTCCAAACCAGGGCTGCTGGAGCAGAGCGCACCGAACTTTAACTGCTTTACATACAGGTTTTTCATTCAGATCTTGTGGCAACTCTGTGAGATAAAACCTTTGAGGGATTCACGCTCCAAGTTTGACTTAATTAAGTTTGCAGTTATTTAATGGCAGTACCAGATTTTCTGACTCTAGATAATTACTTGCTTTTTCTTACATACTCAAAGGCAAGTTCCCAGAAGTAATCTTTGAATTTGCACTAGTGCCTAATGCATGAGTATGGTAGACCAATGGGTGGGAAAAAGAATGTGGTGGAGAAATCAAATCTAAGGTGAATATATAGAATAGAGATAGAAAAAAAAATGGTAGAAGTAAGTTAGGGATTGTAAGAATGCTGTTAGATAATAGGCAGATTTCATTTGACTGCCACTAAGTCTAGCAGAGTGTCTCCGTTCTATTGGATGTAGTAGAATTGTTTTTTAATGTTTCAAAAATAAAAGAGATTGCTAAGTTTATTCTTTTTTACAAAAATTTTTTTTAAGTCTTGATACTTCATATAAGCAGAGAGGTAATAAAAATCCTTTAAGGGTCCAGTGTATTTGTCTATGATATATTCTGATTACTGGAATTAAATTTGATTACATTTCTTTTGTGAAATTAAAAGCTTTTTTTTTTAATTTCAGCATTTCAGGGAAAAGCTGCCTTCGTATGGAATGCAAAAGGTAAAATGAATATACACTAATTTGATTTGCAAGATACTTAAACTTTTTTTAAAAAAGGTTCTATATCAAGAGGAAATATAAATTAAGGAATCTTCTCCTAAAGGGTATTATTGGAAGTTCATTTTATTCTTTTGGATTGCTGAAGGACAAAAAGAAAAAATAGTCATGAAACAATTATCCTGAAGTTTTCTAATGTATGTCCATAGTTGAAATCTTTAGAGTTTAAAAAGCAGAATTTTCACATATATGTTACCTTGGGTAAACCCTTGTTCTTAATTTGAGATCAAACATTTTAATTAAAATTGAAGCACTGCTGAATATATAGTGCTTAATTAATTTATTATGCTTCATCACACACAGTTACCTTATATAGAATGACATAGCCCCCCTTGTCTGTCCTCTCAACCTGACTTTATTGTGATTTTTCTTTGCTTTTCATAGCACTTACTACCATCTGACATCTGTGTGTCTTCCCCTCCTAGGCCCATGTAAGTTCTTGAGGACAGAGTCTGTCTTGTTCACTGTATTTCTTGACTCTACAGACCCCCGTAAATACTTACTGAGTGAACGAGTCATATTCTGCTTCTCAGTATTTACCAGCTATAATTTCCGTGTTCAAACTTGGAACTTCTTCTGTTATATAAGAAGAGTTAGAATAGATGGGAAATTTTTAAAAGGTGGGTTTTCAAGTTAAATTGTTTTGTAGATAAAAATAACTCATAACAGCCCTTTGAAAGTAGTAAGATGTTTTGGTAAGATGAAGTGAATATTAATATTAAAAATATTAGTGTTTATCTAAAATTTTTGAGAAAGACAATCTTTCCCAAATATGCGATTTTCCAGATACCCAAAGTTTACCCATTTGATTTAGGTATTTTAAAACTTGTCTTTATTTTAATTGTTTAAAAGGAAATAATCTTGAAATAAATGATTCTCTTCTTTGTTCTCTAAAACAGTCTGTAAAAGCTTGTCCTGCAGACAAAGCCTTATTTCTGAGTTAGGGTACAAATCCTTAGTGTCCTCAGTAGGTGTTTAGGTATCAGGAGATTAGCCTGGTATTCAATAGCTTCACGTGTCAACATTCTTTTTAATTAGGTAATTCCTATGCATGGGCCTTATGAGCTGTCGCTTCTTGTTTTGTCAGTGTCTTTTTCTTTAACAATGCCTTGGCTCTGTTCTGTTTGTAATTTGGTGCGTTTTATCTCTTGAACACTGGTAGATTCACATATCCAAACTGCCAGCATTGCATATAACAAAATTTAGAAACCGTTAATATGTTTGTTAAAAACAAGTACCTTCTCTTTGGTAGAATTTTGATTATCTTTTCAAACTTAGTCAACAAGTGATGTCCTTCACTTATTTTTCCTTTTGAAATAGGAATTGGTAAATATGATCGATAACCATCAGGTAACAGTAATAAGTGGTGAAACTGGTTGTGGAAAAACCACTCAAGTTACTCAGTTCATTTTGGATAACTACATTGAAAGAGGAAAAGGATCTGCATGCAGAATAGTTTGTACACAGCCAAGAAGAATTAGTGCCATTTCAGTAAGTAATCTCCCACTTTTTAAAATTCCCCACTTTATTTTTCATTCTCCTTTAGGTAGTCTTGCTTGGACTTACTGATTTTTAAGATTTGGAGTTACTCTTAATTAGGTTTAGGATATATTGCTATCAAGGCAAGTATTTGGTTGACAAATATTTGGTATTAGAGACCAAAAGATTGATTTCTGTCTTACTGATAATAGATGTTTATTTGTTGAAGATAAATTATAAATCTAGGCAAATTTCAATATAAAACTGGAAGAATGAAAAACTGGTAAATCTTTATAGAATTGATTGTGAGTTTCAAATAATCTCCATCATTAGGTGCTTTAAATTTACAGAATGAAAAATAACCACTTGTCATAATGCAATTATGTAGCTGTACCTAAGTAAGTTAAAAATCTGATCTTATCATTTTCACTAGTATGCAGCAGTTACCGTATACATTGACAGTAGGAAGAAATGCTAACTAGTTATTTTTTGTTTTTTTTCCGCAAGATCTGTTGGTATTTGAATGGGCTGTTTAATGAGTAGAAAAAGTAAAATAATGGTCTAAGTCAGTATATATGGTATATACTAATTGGAAAATTTTACTTCTAAGTATTCTTAAAATTTAATCATGTCATTTTCTGTTTCTAACCTCATAAATCACTGTTCTGTCACAACATGACTGTTGGTTATTGTAGTTACACAAAACAGTTTTGGATTATAATAACATTTCGTCTGTCCAGAACTGCTCTTTGGCAGCCATAACTTTCAGGACACAACCAAGAACTGGGTGTTAAGAACACCAATCTCTACCAAAAAGAAAAGTGAGGAAAAAAGTATCAACATGTAGTTACCCTCAGATTACGCAGAAGTTTTCTAAGTTTAGATCATGATTTCCAACTCTTTTAGAAAAGACCAAAAAAAAGGTAGACATTAATGAAAGGATGCTATACCAAGGCACTTTGAAAACATGAGAGGGCATTTGGTCTTGGAGGGCATTATAAGAGAAAATGAAAAATAAATATAAGAAGTAAGCAGTCTGCAGCTCTTAAGGGACACACAGTTTTAGATACCTCAGATTTTAATACTCTTTTTTTAACTCATGTGAACATCTGATGAATAATTTTTCAACAATCTCAGATTTTCATGGATGTTCAGGATATTTGTCCTAAATGAAATGAAGTTTTCTCTGTAACTGTATATTATTTTTAATTAAAGGTCGCAGAGCGAGTAGCTGCAGAAAGGGCAGAGTCTTGTGGCAACGGTAATAGTACCGGATACCAAATTCGTCTCCAGAGGTAAAGAATGATCACTTCTTGTTTACAGGTAGATTTTAGTAAAACTTTAAAACTGGAAATTCAAAAGAAAGATTTTCCCCATTTTTATGCTAATAATTAATGTTAATGTTTAAACTAGCTGCAGCATAAAAGGATTGCAGCCCACAAACTCATTTTTTTAACCCAAATTCAGATTTAGATTGCCTTTTTAAAATGTGCTTTTACATTATAGAATGATTAAAAAAGAACCTTTTTCCTGGACATTCATTAGGAGAACTTGCTGTCCTTTACCTTTGGTCCCGCCACCCAGCCCCTGACTGACTCGATTGATTTTGGTGCCTGTAACCCCCATCCCACTCCACTGTATTTCTTTTGTCTTCCTGGAGCTTCAGATTCCACTTACTTTTTTAGATGAACTGACTTTATAGTCAATGAACAGAAGTTTAAGCCCCTAAGTATTCAGTCATTTTCCAAATGTTAATGGTTGTGCCTTTAAAAATAAGTCATTAACATTGTATTATGACAATAAAAATAATGTATAATGAACTTGAATGTAATGTTTCTCATTACCCTATTGTGGTAGGCATTCTTATAACTGAAAAAGTAAGTAGCTCTCATTAAAATTGAAAGCATTTTTTAAACTGAAGAATTTCTTTTAGACTTTTATGGTAGTACTTACTAATTTATTAGTAGAGAGTTGTTAATTTGTGTCTTTTGTTCACAGTCGGTTGCCAAGGAAACAGGGTTCTATCTTATACTGTACAACAGGAATCATCCTTCAGTGGCTCCAGTCAGACCCGTGAGTATGTTTCAATTCAGGACGTTTAGTTAAATGTTATCAAAAGATGTATGTATTGAATTGGATTTTACTAATTGTTAAGGTAAAATGATTCAGTTTTTAAATTTTGTGCTGAGTTATGTACTTTACACTTCTGCTATAGGCATCTGTCCAGTGTTAGTCATATTGTGCTTGATGAAATCCATGAGAGAAATCTACAGTCAGACGTTTTAATGACTGTTGTTAAAGGTCTTCTCAATTTTCGACCTGACCTCAAAGTAATACTGATGAGTGCAACATTGAATGCTGAGAAATTTTCAGAATATTTTGGTGAGTAAAATTTATGATTGTAACTTTATAAAGTTATCTCAAAGCCACTGATTTTAGGGTTAATTTTTTAAAAAACTAATACAGTGCCAGGTTCAAAGTAGTCATATGTTTAGCAGTGTGTTTTATTTTAATGTTCTCCTACCTTCCAGTGTCACAGATTAGAGAATTGGGCCTCTTTTTAAATGGTGGCATCATCTCTATTCTCATAGTGAAGACATGTAGTTGTTTGGTTCTACCATCAGATAATTAAGGTGGCATCAATGAAGTCAAACCTCAGATCTGGATAATTTTATAAACGTTTTCCTCTGATTCCCCTGTGGCTTTTTGTGTGCTATCGCAGGTTAGGGTGGCCATTTGCCAATAACAATAATACTGGCAATCACTTAGGGGACACCTTCAGTGTGCCAGGTAGTATATTTGCCACTTTGTCTTCATCAGTCGTCATAATACCTTGTGAGGTAGGTGCCGTTATTCCCGTTTTACTGTTGAGAACGCAGCCTCTGAGCAGTTAAGTAGCTTGCCCAAGGTTTCATAGTTAACCAGAGAGTTGAGAGGACGTGAAACTAAATTTGACTAGCTGCAAAGGACATTCTCCTAAAATTACCCCTCACTTTCTCTCCTGCTTGTAACTGTAGGGGCAGGAGGGGAGGGGTGGGAGCTACAGTGGAGCGCAGCAGAGTCCGTCTTCTTAGATTCAGCCCAGTTGGCCCTCGCAGCCTTGTGAGATTAGTTGGGTATATTATGTTGCTTTTTCTGAACGAGATATCCGGAGCTAACGCTGAGTAACTTGCTCAACCATGTGTAAGTCAGAGGCAGAGCTGTGATGCCAGCTCAAGTGTGTCGCCTCATGCACTGCTGGCCTCTGTGTATAGTGTGTACTGCTTGCTTTGCTTGTTCCGACTACTGCTTTTCTTTCTCTAATTCTCGGTGCCGCAGGACTGATGCTGCTTATGTAGATTTCAGTAAAACTTAGTTCTAATGGCACCATCTTGGCTAATGATGAGAAAATAGACTTCTAACTAACGGGTTTTGAGTCCAACTCAAAATGCTCTATTCTTTGCCTTAAATTACTTTGTAGAACTGTGAGATGTGTATAGAGTGTGGTAGCAGTAAAATGGTCTTGAGTGAAGACTAGGCTGCTGCTTTTTATTAATCTGGATGTGGAAAAACAGGTGGAATGGTAAAAATTACAGGACCATTTTCTGCAGATAAGAAAAGTAATAAAAGTCATTGTCCTGTTTACTTCTTTATATTGTTCTAATGTTCGAGTACAGATTTATGTTTTGTCTGCCATATTAGGTAACTGTCCAATGATACACATACCTGGTTTTACTTTTCCTGTTGTGGAGTATCTTTTGGAAGATATAATTGAAAAAATAAGGTAAGTAACTGTTAGGGAAATGAAAGACATCAAAAATTACTAATATGTCACCTTTCTCCTGTCAAACCTTAGTCTCAGAAACTCACTGTTAACTGTTTCCTTCTAAAACATTATTTTTCCTTGTTTCAGGGATTCCCAAACTTGCTTGCACGTTAAAATCACCCAGAGCCTTTTAAAATCCAGATGTCGCATTCATCTCTGTCCCTTAATTACGTTACAGCGTCTGGGGTGGTAGCCAGGCATCAGTATTTTTTCAAGATCCCTGGGCAGCAGAGTTTGGGAACCTCTGTCTTTAGTGCTTGAGCCTCTCTTCTGGTTCTCCCACCTGGCTTTTGTTCTCCTCTGCTGGCTTCCATTGCCCACCCTTTCAATATGATTTTCCACTGGGGCTCTCACTGAGCCTTTTCTCAGTCTTTACTGTTTCACTGTGTCGTCCTATTTCCATGACCATAGTTCTCTGTTTCATGGCTGGCAGAACAATAGCTTTAGAACTGAAGCTCTGGAACCCTGAACTTCTTATGTATCTCTGTGCTCAGCAGCATTCCAGTACCACGGATACTTTGGACTTCACATTTTTCAAACCAAAGTCGTTATCTTACATTTGATCCCCACCATGCTTCCACCAAAAAGTTACAGCAAAACAAAACAATATGTCTTGCCCAGTGTGTCTTAGAATGGTTACTGATGTTGTCCTCCTCCTGTTGTCTAGGCTGTAAATCAGAAGAGCTAGTGTTTGTCAAGCAGTTAGTACCAGGATAGGTTCACTGCTTTACATGCTCAGTAACCAAATGTCTACGTCATTCTGTACTTCCCCCCATTGCAAGCCCTGAGAGCTTTCTCCTTGAGCATGCCTTCCCATTTTTATTTCTTCTCCTTAAGGTCTTATTCTCTCTCCTGGGCTAATGTAATAGTTCCTCTTTTGGCACCGTGTCTTACTGTCACACTGCTGCCATAGATTTTCCTTAAAAAACCTGCTCATGTAAGCTTTCTACCCCCTGAGATTTCTCTTCAAAAACTTGTTTGAGAACCTTTAATGTTTTGTCATGGCCTATAGCAGAGCACCTCAGCAGATGTGCCCAGTTCTTTTTTTTTTTTTTGAGGAAGATTAGCCCTGAGCTAACTACTGCCAATCCTCCTCTTTTTGCCGAGGAAGACTGGCCCTGAGCTAACATCCATGCCCATCTTCCTCTACGTTATATGTGGGACTCCTGCCACAGCATGGCTTTTGCCAAGTGGTGCCATGTCCACACCTGGGATCCGAACTGGCGAACCCCAGGCTGCTGAGAAGTGGACCATGTGAACTTAACCGCTGCACCACTGGGCTGGCCCCTGTGCCCAGTTCTTGATCCCCTCAACACTGGCCATTAGGTATTGGCAACCCTCACCAAAGGGCTACACAGAATAACATTTGTGTTCCTTGATGAGGATTGGGCTGGGACCAGGTTCCAATTCCTCAGCTGGTCATCATGAGGCTCCTTACAGTCCGGCCTCGTCCTCTTTTTAGCCTCATCCATCCATGGCCTGCCCATGCTAAAGGCACCATTCTCTACATGCCAGCCCATGCCTTTCGTTCATGACTTTATGCTTTGTTCCATGCTGTTTCCTCCTTTTAGACTTACACTTACCACTTCTCCATCTTTTCATCTGTAAACTATTGATCATGTAAGAACAAATCCCAGCGTCATTGTTTGTTACGCCTTCTCTGATATCTCTCACAGAGTGAGTTGCTTTCTCATCTGGACTCCAGTGGCACTGTTATCGTGTCTTACAACACTTACCTCATTGCCATGTAACGTCTCTCTCTATATTTGCCTCTTGCACCAGACTTTGTGTTTTCTGAGGTCAAGGATTTCGTGGGTTCATCTTTGTGGCTACTGCATAGCATAGTGCCTGGCCTCTAGTAAACATCTGAATAAATGTGTGGACAGATGTAGAAACCCTTGAGGTGACATTTGTCAGGACTCCACAGCTTACCTGTTAAAGAACAAAGCAGGAAGTGACTGGGAAAGCAAGAACAGAGACCCTACAGCGTATTTTACACAGAAAAAGTCAGCTCACTTTTGAGGGGACATTTATTTAACAAATATTTATTAAACTTTATGGCTTGCACTGTATATGCTGTGGTGTGAGCATAAAACAAGGAAAGACTTTGCACACACCCTCAGAAATGATGTCTAAATAGGGAGCCGTAGAAGGTATGACTGACCTGTTCGGGGCAAGTAGAGTGTATTGGGAATGAGATAATATAGCAGAAATAGGTTGAGCGAGTCAGGAAAGCCATGAAGTCAGGGTAGGAAAGAGGGACGTGTGTGTGTCAGAGAGGGTGGAACATACTAAAAGTGAGAGAGATGGTATGTGGGTCTTCCATGCTCTGGTTTTATCATCAGTGCCCATAAATTTGTGTGCTCTCCCTCCTCAATTCCACTTTCTACCATGTGTCCCACCTCCTACCATAGCACATTTACCAGTGTTTTCTAAGAGAATAATAGGCAACAGCTTGGCAGTAATGAAAACAAAGTTTCAGAGGTCAGTAATCTAAAATCATGTAAAGATGAATTGCTCTCTTAAGCTTTCTAGAAGGCAGGGAATGTATGAAGAACTGTAGCTAAGGGGTTTCTTAAAGGAAGAAAAGGGTGATATCTCTGTACTTGTCATCCCGTAGCCAGCCCTTAGAGGGGAGCTGAAGGTGGGTGGTCCTTGGATAGAAGTGCTCAGCCGAAGCCCCTGCCGTCCCCTCCCCAGAAGAAGAGCTGCACTGTGGGTAGGAGGAGGGGACAAACTAGCATGTGCTGACGGGAGGGTGGTGGCTGGCCCTTGGGGCGGGGGGTTGAGGGTGCCTCTTTCACAGTTGCTGGGAAGGGAGCCAACTGTGGGTCCATCCTGCTGACTAGGACTCATCTCTGTCTCAGGTTGCCCTCCCTCCAGGTGGTGCCTCTATATGTATCGAAGACTTAGGGGAAGCTGGGTCACAGGTACTGCATAGGGAAGGGGATTCACACTGGTGTCTGCTGTGTGTCAGGCACTGTGCTGTACTTTCTCACACTTTTTTTATTCTTGTGCCAGTACTGTTAGAAGAGTATTCCTCTCTCAAATAAGGAAACTAAAGGCCAGAGGTTTTACTTTGTCTAGGGTCACACAGCTAGTCACTGGCAGAGAAAGGACATCAGTCCCTTCGTAAGGCCATGCTCTAAAGCCCGCATTCCATCTAGATGCTGTTCCTTGGGTGAATTCTGAGGGGCTTTGGTCACTTTTCTTTGTCCACTCCACCCCCTGCCTCTCAGAGCCCACTTGTGGCAGTGGCATTCTTGGACAGACGCCATCTGTTTTTAGCAGCCACTGCTGCATGGTGGAGGCGTGGCATCGCACTGGCCTGCCACTGGAGATCTGTATGCTGGTTCTGGCTCTGCCATTAGCTGTGTCTGTGGGACTGAGCAGAATTCAGTAGTTCTCAGGTGGGTCTGCAGATCTGTAGATACACTGTCTGAATCTCCTGGGGCACTGATCAGAATTCCTGGATTAGCAGACTCCAGTCAGACCTACTGAGTCCAGATCTCAAGGTCTAGGAGTTAGGAATCTGTATTTTACAAACTCTCCAGGGGACTCCTGTGTGCACTCAGGTTGGGAAACCTCCTGTATGCAGAATCTGAGTTGTTTACTAGACAATCAGTAACTGTTGTTTCGGACTTAATGTTAACTTTTGTTTTAGAGCAAACTTAAAGGTGAAAGTTACTGTAGTTTATTTTTAAGACGATCTAGAGGTAGATAGAGAAGTATAGAGTAGATAATAGAGAAGAATGATTTTTATCTAAAATGTCAGATTTTATACGTTAGTGAATACTTGCAAATAAATTGATGTTTATCTAGCATTCATGAGAAAGTATAGTGCAAATGTTCTTTAGAATTCTCTTTTTAAAATCCTAAATGTAAAAAGTCATAGTAGATAAAACTAAAAAGCATTTCAAAAAAGTGAAGCTATTTAACAATGTTTTTATTTTAGATATGTTCCAGAACAAAAAGAACACAGATCACAGTTTAAGAGGGGTTTCATGCAAGGGCATGTAAATAGACAAGAAAAAGAAGAAAAAGAAGCAATCTATAAAGAACGCTGGCCAGACTATGTAAAGGAACTGCGAAAAAGGTAAGTTTATTTCGTTTGAAAGTGAGAACACAGTGGCTAAATGACTATAACAAAAGGCGGAGATCATCTTCTTGAATTCGTACATATTTAAGGAGAGCGTTGCAGGTCTCATAACCCAGCTAAATATTGTGCTCATTTGACTTGTAAACACTTAATATCCCAGTAATTCTGTCTGTTGCTGATGTTCCCCTCTTTGCAGATTGAGTTAATTTTAAAGTTTTATAGCAAATTAAACCTCAGGAAACTTTATCTAGTATTTCATGACTTTTTGTTTAACTTTGATAGGTATTCTGCAAGTACTGTAGGTGTTATGGAAATGATGGATGATGATAAAGTTGATCTGAATTTGATTGCTGCCCTTATTCGTTACATTGTTTTGAAAGAAGAGGTTAGTTTTGTTTTGGTGTTTTGAAGTCACATAATTTTCCTTTTATTTTCATATCAAGGCCATGAAAAAAGAAAAATAATTTTTTAAATGCTTTTAAAAATAGCCTATGGAAGAAATTGCTTTTGACACCAGAAATAAGAATCCCAAAACACTGAAAGATTTAAACATTTGGCCTGTTTGCAGATTAAACAAATGAAATATCTGGATTATAAATCCCATTTTAAGAACAGTGCTCGTATTCTTTAATTATAATCAGTAACTAAAAGTATCCTGAGCTAGTATAATTTTTATGAAAATGTGTGCACAGAATTTAACTTGTAGTGTATTTTGTCTTGTGGTTCTTTGTAATGGTGTTTCTCCCCTACTTGCAGGATGGTGCAATACTGGTCTTTCTACCAGGCTGGGACAATATCAGTACTTTACATGACCTCTTGATGTCGCAAGTGATGTTTAAATCAGGTATTATAGAAACGTATTTTACTGCAGCTCCAGGAGTGGAACTTGAATTGTATGTAGCCTGGTTTCTTTCTTTCATTTGAAGAATTGTTGCCTCTAAGGCTTCCTCAGTCTAAGAACTTGGTGGTCTTAGACTGGGTTGGGTTTTTTCAAAAGCTGGATCTCTTTTCCCCTTAGGGTCACAGATGAAGATGGTGGAGTGAAGTTCTTTATTTAGTATTAGGGTGAGAGTATTTTTCCTCTCTTCCTAAATTTGCCTGATAAAACTGAGTCTTTAAAGTTAAGATGTTGGCATTTAAACAGATTTTTTGTCTTTTTGCTCAATGCTGCATTTAGTTGGGCAGGAAAGAAGTTTGAATTTATTCCTTAGCTCAGTCTGTCTCAGCTCTGACCATAGAGCAGAGTCACCTGTGGCGCTTGTTAAAATTCAAACATGCAGACCCCGTCCTCTCCGCAGGTCTCAGAAAGGGACTTGCCCATCTGAAGTTTAAAAACGTCCTCAGGTGGTTCTCATGCTTTAACAGCGTGTTTAGAGAGATGTACCCTCTTCCGTCTTAGAGAAGTGCATGGGTACATTTGTCTTCTGTAAAATTCAGTCAAAGCATTTTCAGAAGTCATTATTAACTTCAAATCAGTAAAATACAGAGCAAATTCTATTTAGTATTTTATAGTTGTGGATATAATTTCTAACCTTACTCTATTGAAATGCTTTTGAAATTTTATTTTTACGAAACACTGAAAAATATTTTGATCTGTTTGTATTGGCCAGAAGAGAAAGTTGTATTTTTTATTCTTTGTTAAATCCAATTATGGTAATGCCCCAAAGCATTCTCTATAGTTAAAATTATTTACTGTTTTCTGGCTGCAAAAATAACCTTATCTGATTACCATGACTTCACTATAATGGAATACTGCTTTCTCTTTTCTTGGTCAGTGATAACCTTTCTCCATAGAAAAAGTATAGCTGTGATTACACTATACAGTTAGATTAATCTTTTAAACAACTGGAATTTATTTTTTTTGGCTAAACCTTCCAACTTCGGCCTCTCTTCCCTCCATCATAAATACTAATGTATGATCTGCGTTTAGTTTTAAAATCTGTCACAGTGTGTATGTATTTACTAAGAAAAATACAAGGAAGATATATACCAAAATGTAGTGTTATCATTTCTGGAGGATTGGGGGGAAAGGGTGTGTTATAGATTATTATAATTGACTTCATTATCTTTCTGATTTAAATTAATAATTCTCAAAGATGGAGGTATTTATACTTTCACTACAAGCTCACTGCCTTTTAAAGGAAATCTTTCAAAAATTTAACAAAAATGTTTTTTAGAATAAATTATATTTTAGAAGTTTAGCCTTAGTAATCAGTTATAGTGTGCTAGCCGTTGTAGAAATTGGGAAAATTGGCCTAACTCTATTCTGACTGAATAGTAAATCTCAAAACTCAATTTATCAAATGCTTATCAACTTTCTTATTTCTTTCTTCTCATAAGAATGTAGAATATGTTCCCATTGACTACTTTGTTTCTGCATATCAGCAACATAAACTGTTTTTATCCCAGCTATATTGTCTGTAGCAAAATTGTTTTTACTGTGATTATCCCTGGCTGCTAATTTTTTTAAACTTTTTATAATGAAACATTTTCAACTTACAGAAAACTGGAGAATCTTATAGTGAACACCATATACCAGTGACTTTAATGTAACCTTTATTTTTGTGGTCTAATTTTCTTCCTTTTTAAAGTCAATTTCACCTGTCACATGTTATCTCTAAGTATATAAGCATACATCTCTAAAAATGCAGTTTTCTGTATAACCACAAGGCCGTTAGCGTACCTAATCTTTAACATCATTTGATAATCCAGTCTATAATCAGATTTCCTCATTTTTCCCCAAAAGTGTCTTTCACAGCTAGCTTGTTCAAACTCTAGAAAAAGTCAAAGCAGACAAATCTTTTACTGTAGTTCTAAAATGTCACTCCCGCCCTCCCCTGCTCTCCGCATGGTGATGGCTTGAGGAAAAGACAAGCTCCAACTTTCTGGATTTGTGTGAATCTTCATGGTATCATTTCTTTTGACCCTCTCCTGTATTTCCTCTTAGCTGGAAGTTAGATGTGAAGGCTTGATTCTGTTTAAGTGTCTTTGGCTGGAATATTAATTGAGTTGATGTACTTGAGACCACCTCACAGGGACGAGTAATCAGCATTCGTTTTGAGCGGTGCTAATTGCTTGACAGCTTTTTACTTCTTCGTAAGTTCAGAAGGGATAGAGAGTCTATGGCGAGGGTCATCTCCTTTGAATAACAACAGCTGTTTTCTGGGGAAATACACATATCGAGTCATTTCGACACTTGGCTAGAGGTTTAAGTCGGTTTGCGTGTTTTGTAACCACGGCTAAGGTGAAAGCTCGCTTGCTTCCTGACACTCCCTCCTTGCCCTCAGGCTGCTCTCTGCTGGCTGATGATCGTGAATGGGCTTGAGCTGTTTCACTTTGCAACTTAAAACGAATGAGTATAATTTCTTAAGTTTCTAACAAAATTCTGTTAAAAAATGTAGGTCACTTTTGGAATGTTACACATTTAACTAGCACTATTTCATTATTTTCTTAGGACGTGGAAATTTAATAAGTAATTTGCTTTAAAGATTCAGGTATTCTCTTTATGATTAAAATAGTGAGGATCACTTTCGTCTACAAACATATTAAGCAGAATTCTGGTCTTTAGTTATGTAGTGGGAATGGAGTTAATGATGTTTTCTAGTATAATTTGAAAAGATTGTTCCAACTTTTAAGCATTCTTTAAGGATTTGGGGAATGTACTTATCAATATGAAATAAATAATAAAATGTTGACAAGAACGTGTTGGAGCACTCAGAAATGAGAATATAAAAAGAATAAAATTGGTCTGATTATATTTGGGAGTATAAATTAAGAATTATGTGGCTTAGTATCTGAATTTATGGTTCCATATATGTCTGATGGAACTTTGCTACACAACTGTTTATCTTACAGTTTAATTTTCTTTCTAATTTCCAGACAAGTTTCTTATTATACCTTTACATTCACTGATGCCTACAGTTAACCAGACACAGGTATGTGGTCAAATTGCTTCACCACTGTCTTTCAAACTGAGGCTGGCTGTAAGGACTGCTTGTTGTGTGTTTTATTTTTTAAGGTGTATTTTCAAATAGCAATGCAAATAAAAAATACTTCTTTTAGAACCTTTGTAAATGAGTCTTCAGGTGATGTTTGGACAAAAACTTGAATAAGAGGGTAATCCACACATCAAATTAATTTAGTCAAAATTAGGAAAAAGTTTAAAGATTGGTTTTACCAATAACTTCAGTTTCCTAAATAAAAGGAAAAGGTATGTGAGGACCAATAAAAATAAATCAATGTAGAAGTTAATTTTCTGTAACATACTACAGCTTGATGTTTGAGATTTTGATTTAACAGAATTAGTGTATTTGCAGGTATGAGATTTCCTCTTTTATCAGTAATGTGTATGGTTTTGAATGTTTTAGCTCTCTCAGATTCGGGGATTTCTCTAGCTAGAATGAGCGCTGCCTTCTCAAAAGGCAAGATCATTTTCCGGACTGCATGCAGTGTTTGCAGACCCAGGTGGAATGAGTTGGACGAGAAAATCTGCATCTCTTCCCTTCTCATTTTCCCACTCTTTTTATAAGGAAGTATTAAGACATTTTTTGAGACCCTTTTAGTATCCTTTCTCCAGGTACTTTAGTCCTGTAAGGCACAGCCAGCTGGGTTAGATACACAGTGCACACCTGAGGGGAGGAGAAGAGGAAAGAGCTGTTGACTGCAGAGACTGGACAGAGGGGCGTCCAGTGTGGAGGTGCTTCCATCTCTAACATCCTAACCATCAGCTGTTCTTTAGTTTGCTGGAGCATACGTGACTAGACTGGGAAACGTCTTCTCCAGCGATTACCATTTTTATCAACGAGAGGATGGGTTTCTGTATTTTTTTTTTTTTTTGCTCTACAGCCAACTGGTACTTGGCTACATGTCTTCCTTATACTTGGGTGGCTTTGTCAAAGTGGCATTGTTTGTAGGATTCAGCATTTGAAGAGAATTTTTCTTTTAATCCAGTCTGATCTCAGAAGCCAGTATATGGTGGTGCAGCCACTTGACATCCATTCTGAGGAGTAAGGCATCTGCCTGTTTGGTTGGTGTCGTTACCCATATAGTTTTGGGTAATTCATAACTCTTATTCTTAAACTAAACTTCTCTCCATCTCCATTAAAACTTTGTCTACACAATAAGATATTTATACTCTTCTAGTGTTTGTTTAAAACATTCTATTAAGTTGTTTTCCATTTGAAATCTTGTTTGTAATAAGGTTCTGACATCTGTGGGACATTTGGTTTGGTTTACCAAAAGGGAATTTTGTAGCATTGAAAATGACGTATACCTTGTAAATATATCTATAAATATTAGATGTGTGTGTCAGTCAGTGAACACAGAATGCTAAAAATGAACGGTATTTGAAGTAATTTCTCTAATTGCAAGAATGGTGTATCAGAAATTAGTGTACTTTTGGGGTTTTGATGTGTTTGTTCTTACAGGTATTTAAAAGAACCCCTCCTGGTGTTCGGAAAATAGTAATTGCTACCAACATTGCAGAGACTAGGTAAAAATTGTTTTAAATATCAACTACTAATGATTACATTAGTTTTGATCTCCATAAATGTTTAATATACCTTAATCTTCTATCTCTACAAGATACTTTGTAATTTCTTTAAAATGAAGCAAGTTTAATTTAGTTGTGGGAGTCAGCATAGGTTTGTTTTTTTTCCCACCTGTACTAATGTTGTAGCCCTCTTCAGGAACAACTTTTTAAGTGCTTTTTTTTTTCCTGTTTTCCTAAAGAAGCATGGGAGCTGAGGTCAATTTTGCCCTTTTTGCCTTTTTCTGATTGGGAATAGAATTGTTTGGTAATTAGTTATATACAGCCTTTAAAATTTATTGTATTTTCTTGGAGGTACAGGTATACAGTCACTGAAACAGATTGCTCTGTGGAAGCTGATATTAAACCATGGCACTGGGGGGGCCCACAAAGCTAGGGACAAAAGCCATGAGGCAAGCTCTGAAGTCTGGCTGTGGGCAAATGAGAGTTGAGCACATGGTCTGCAGAATGGGCAGTGTACTGCCTCTGCAGGCACTTGATCCCTGTGACGTTGGCAAATGCGGGAAGAGTGGGGAGCATCCTAAACGTAAACTCAGTGTGAGGCAATAAAAGATGCTCTAAAATCCCTATATCTGCTTTTTGATGTGTTTTTAATATTTTGTTTATCTATTTTCCAAACAGCATTACCATAGATGATGTAGTTTTTGTGATAGATGGAGGAAAAATAAAGGAGACACACTTTGACACACAGAACAACATCAGCACGATGTCCGCTGAGTGGGTTAGCAAGGCCAACGCCAAGCAGAGAAGAGGTCGGGCTGGAAGGTGAGGCGGGCCTTTGTCTGCAGTCTTTAGAACACAACAAAAGTTTTTGTAGCAGAATGTGTTGCTGGCATTTAAAAATATTATTTGTTAGGAGAGTTACCATTTGTATTTTTTAAACCTTACTGCAGCACATTTTTAAGTGGGAAAGTTGTCTTAATCGTAGTTTCTTTGGAAAAGTGTCTGCCAAGTTTTCTATTTTATGATTTCTACCTTCTGATTCCTCAGTCTGGTTAATTAAGATTACTGTTCTTTATTCTTATTAGTTATAATTTTGTTTCCATTCTTATTTTTAAAACATTTATTACTAAGGTAACTATTGGTACTATTTGCATGTGAGGTCCTCTCCTAAGCACTTGATATACATTAACTTGCCTAATCCTCACCACAGTGTGATGAGGTAGGTTGTCATCTCCATTTTACAGGTCAGGGAATTAAGATTGAAAGAAGGAATCTGTCTAGAGTCACACAGCTTGGTGAGCAGCGGAGCCAGGATTTCAATCCAGGCGGCCTGAGCTCGTTGTACGTTATAGCTGTACTGGTTTTTCACTATTAGTTACCAATGAAAACACAAGGAAGGCACCTGTTCCTCACTGATGTGGTGGTAGCATAAGAAATTAGAATATCTCTGTCTTAATGGTAGGAAAAATGATTGGCCTTTAACACAAATAATTGCACATACTGTTCATTTTCATACGTACTTCACAGTATTTTTATACGCTTACTCATATGAGTACTAGAATCATGTCTGGAGTTGTGGAAGAGAGGTGTTTTTTTTTTTGCCTCAAACAGGTAGAACAAAAAGGTTCCTATTAATCTTCAGATATTTAAGTAAAGAGGGAAGAGTTGAAAGAAAACTGCAGACCATTTTACCAACCTTTGTTTTAACTCCTGTGTCTGTAAAGCTCTGACTTACTTGGTGTCGTCTTTGCAGGTTATCCCAGTATGATTTAACTTCCAGGTAGTTTATGAAATTATGCACTTGGTGCTGTTGAGTCAGTCATGGCTTAGTCCAAGAATTGTCCTCTTCTCATTAGTTAGCATGGAGAACTTGATTGGGGGCCCAGCAGCCCTGGGGTTTGCCCATACAGACCTGTCACTGCTGGATACTGATTCAGAAAGTGTTTGCCGTAGCGAACAGGTTTGGGCCCACTTTTATATATGAATAGTAAACACATGAGGCCTTAGGTTTAATGTGTGAAAACAATTATGGAAGTAAAGTAATTGAAGTGTTACATTTTATCTAATTCTTCATTCTCACTGTCTTGGTGGAGGTTAACTATGGAATTAGCAGTGTTTTAATTTAAGTGAAAGATAGTCCCTTGAAGGCTCCATAGACATAAATTCCTTTAGCAAAGCCTGATTAGATTGATAATTATTTTGAAAGCCAGAGCAGACTCTATCATGTGCTCCTCAGTGGAGGCACTCTTCCTCTTAGTTTCTGTAGGCATGTTATATAATAGATGAGGGATCTTTGTACTCTCATGACCGAAATAGCCAAGATCTTTAGAATTTATTTTCATTCCTCTAGGAAAACGCCATCCCTTCCTGTAGCAGCAAGAGCTCATAGAAATACTTATCTTGCTTGAAAATACATGAATACCCTTACCTCTTCACATCTGTCCTTAACATTGTCCAAAGAATAGTATCTTTCTTGTCACTGGATAGAAACAATAGGAAAAAGTTCTCCAGCATCCTTCTGAGAGCTCACTAAATAGCACATACTTAAAATCTTTTAAAATAATATAAACAGGTTAACATAATGCCAAAATTTGTTACAGAAGATGCTCACAGGGCATATAGAAATTAACTTAAGTAGACTGCTGTTATTGAGCACAGCAATCTGGACTCTATAAGATGGAAATAGGGAACCAAATTATTGGAGGGGGAATCTTGTAATTCTTAAAACTAGGACAGAGATAGTGGATTTAAGGTTATTCAAAACAGATGAGGAAAAGGAATACATGATTAATAAAAATTAAGCAAGTAAATGTCACTGACAGTGCTCCTCCCCCCAACCTTTTTTTAAGAGTTCAACCTGGTCACTGCTATCATCTGTACAATGGTCTTAGAGCAAGCCTTCTGGATGACTATCAACTGCCGGAAATTTTGAGAACCCCTTTGGAAGAGCTGTGTTTACAAATAAAGGTAAATTAGGTGGGGGAGTTAAGAAACTAAATGGGGGTGAGGTTCTAATTTTCAACATCTTTTATAGAAGTAAGTAGTGTATTAATCTGCAGGAAAGAATTTTTACCATGCATTTGTTTTTTGCATGTGTTAGTAAACTGTTTTTAAACTTCCTTCAAGCATTTATTAAATAGTTTTTAATCATGCACTGCTCTGGAGCCAGACTGCCTGTTTGAATCCCACAGTTCCTTCCCTGACAAGCTGCTTCTGTTATATTGGGCAAGTTATTTAAATTAACCTCATACAAAATTCTTAGAACAGAGCCTGGCACATGGTAAGTGTTCACTAAATGATAGCTTCTATTACCACATCTTAAGCTGTCACCCCTCATTATAAGCTACCTACCATTTTTTCAGCACCTTATGTATTTTGATATGATTAGCCTTTTTATTTTGAAGGTAATTGATAATCAACTTGTTTGTTGAGATTTTAACCACTGCTTTTCTCATTAATAGAGTTGGTGGATGGTAGACAGTAATCTATTGGCCTTTAAACATGTTTTTATAAAATCACAAATGTGATTTTAACTTACTCTGGTAAAATAACTAACGTTAAAATCATGTGTATGTTTAATGCTTTGTTGGAGTGAGTGACACAGGCAGGAGTAAACAGTCATGTCAGTATGTGGTACATGTTTAATTATGTTTGTTCTCCCCAGATCTTAAGACTAGGTGGAATTGCCTGTTTTCTGAGTAGGTTAATGGACCCGCCATCTGATGAAGCCGTGTCACTCTCCATAAAACACCTGATGGAACTGGTAACTGTGACTTTTTTTAATTCTAACTTAAATTTAGAGTGTTAGAGCATGTAAGCCAGCTAATTATAAATTTACTCTCACTGCTGCAAGGTAGACCAATGAATATGCGGTGCTAAATTTGATTCACTGTTTGGCTGTTCAGCTTAGTTTATGAATTAGAAAGTTATGAAAGGATACCCTTGTGATATTCTTATCATTCTATGCTGTTTCCACACAGTACTTTTCATCATAGGCCTGATTTAAAATTACATTTTGAAATCTTTTAATTACTGATCTTCATCTTCATCTGTTCTTTTGTGTTATTTTCTGGGGAAGATTCACCCTGAGCTAACATCTTTGCCAGTCTTGCTTTATTTTGTATGTGGGTCACTACCACAGCATGGCCTCCAATGAGTGGTGTAGGTCTGCGCCCAGGAACAGAACCCAGGCTGCCACAGCGGAGTGCACTGAACTTAACCGCTAGGCCACAGGGCTGGCACCCTTCATTTGTACTTTTGAAATGAATTTGGTTGATTGATTCTCCACTTTCTGATTACTGTATTGTTTCTAGAGCTTTCATCGAATCCAAGTAACTTAATGACAGTATGGACATCTTATAAATAGGCAACTCTTGTATTTCTGAAGGAATACTGACAGGCGTCTTTTCTTCAAAGTATCATATCCTGCTACCTGCCATTTTGTTCTTAGAGCTTTTTAGCTTAATTCCTCTTTATGGAGTCATGCGCTGAGAAACTAGTTTCAGTGTCTTAGTTGAGTGACCACCTAGTTGGTGGCCGTCCCTGCACAAGACCACGTTGAGAATAGGCACAGGACAGGCTGTGTCATTGCCCAGAGTGGAGACAAAGGTTAGAGCTGTGCTGTCCATCACACTGGCCACTACCACTTGAGGTAGGTTAAATTTAAAGTTTGAATTAAACTACAAATTCAGTGTCTCAGTCACACTCGCACATTTCAGATGCTCAATAGGCACATGTGGCTAGTGGCTACCATGCTGCATAGCACAGAAACAAAACATTTCTGCGATCACTGTGAGTTTTGTTGATTGGTGCTGGGTTAGAGGAAGTGGAAGATGGGTGTTATGTATTTCAGTTTTATGTGAGCCATCCATGCAGATAATTTTGAGATTTTGGCCCATATCAGAACATTGCAGTAGCTTTAATGTGAGTAGTAAATCGTTGAAATGAAAAGTGTGGTAACTGACCTAACCGTCTCTGTTGAGATCTGCACTTTTCCCAAAACCATTTACTAAAGAGACTTTCCTTACTCCATTATATGTTCTTGGCTCCCTTGTCAAAAATTCGCTATCCATATGTGTGTGGGTTTATTTCTGGGTTCTTGATTCTGTTCCATTGATCTGTGTGTCTGTTTTTGTGCCAGTACCATGCCATTTTAGTTACTATAACTTTGTAGTATATTTTGAAATCAGGAAGTGTCATATCTCCAACTTTGTTCTTTTTTCTCAGGATCCCTTTGACTATTTGGGGGTCTTTCTTTGTTCCATATAAATTTTAGGATTCTTTGTTCTATTTGTGTGAAGAATGTTGTTGGAACTTTGATGGGGATTGCGTTGAATCTGGAGATTGCTTTAGGAAGTATGGACATTTTAACTATGTTAATTCTTCCCATCAAAGAGCATGGAATATCTTTCCATTTCTTTGTATCTTCACTTTCTTTCAACAGTGGTTTATAGTTTTCAGTGTACAGATCTTTCACCTCTTTGGTTAAGTTTATTCCTAGGTATTTTATTCTTTTTGTTGCAATTGTAAATGGGATTGTATTCTTAATTTTCTCTTTCTGCTACTTCATTGTTAGAGTATAGAAACGCAACTTGATTTTTGTATGTTGATTTTGTATCCTGCAGGTTGACTGTATTCATTTATTATTTCTAAAAGTTTTTTGGTGGGTTCTTTAGGGTTTTCTATATATAAAATCATGTCATCTGCAAATAGTGACAGTTTCACTTCTTCCTTTCCAATTCAGATCACTTTTACTTCTTTTTCTTTCTTGTTTTTTTTTTTTTTTGAGGAAGATAAGCCCTAAACTAACATCTGGTGCCAATCCTCCTCTTTTTGCTGAGGAAGACTGGCCCTGAGGTAACATCTGTGCCCATCTTCGTCTGCTGTATATGTGGGACGCCTGCCACAGCATGGCTTTGCCAAGCAGTGCTGTGTCCGCACCCGGGATCTGAACTGGCAAACCCCGGGCCGCCAAAGCAGAACGTGCGCACTTAACCGCTGTGCCACCGGGCTGGCCCCTATTTCTTTTTCTTGACTGATTGCTCTGGCTAGGACTTCCAACACCAGGTTAAAAAGGGTGGTGAGAGTGGGCATCCTTGTCTGGTTCCTGTTCTTAGAGGGATAACTCTCAGTTTTTCTCCATAGAGTGTGATGTTTGCTGTGGGTTTGTCATATATGGCCTTTATTATGTTGAGGTGCTTTCCTTCTATACCCATTTTATTTAGAGTTTTTATCATAAATGGATGCTGTAGCTTGTCAAATGCTTTCTCTTCATTTATTGAGATGATCATGTGATTTTTATTCTTGGTTTTGTTAATGTGATATATCATGTTGATTGACTTGTGGATGTTGAACCATCCCTGCATGCCTGTGCCTGTAATAAATCCCACTTGATCATGGTGTATGGTCTTTTTAATGTGTTATTGTATTTGATTTGCTAGTATTTTGTTGAGGATTTTTGCATCAGTGTTCATGAGTGGTACTGTAATTTTCTTTTTTTGTGTTGTCCTTCTCTGGTTTTGGTATGAGCGTAACATTCCCCTCATAGAATGAGTTTGGAAGCTTCTCCTCTTTGGTTTTTTGGAAGAGTTTGAGAAAAAAAGGTATTAAGTCTTCTTTGAATATTTGGTAGGATTCACCAGGGAAGCCATCAGGTCCTGAACTTACATTTTTGAGAGGTGTTTGATTACTCTTTCAATCTCTTTACTGGTAATTGGTCTATCAGATTTCTCTATTTCTTCTTGATTCAGTTTTGGAAGGTTGTATGATTCTAAATATTTATCCATTTCTTCTAGATTACCCAATTTGTTGGGAAATAGCTTTTCATTGTATTCTTTTATAATCTCTTGTATTTCTGAGCTGTTGGTTTGTAATTTCTCCTCTTTCATTTCTGATTTTATTTATTTGAGCCTTCTCTCTTCTTTTTCTTGCTGAGCCTAGCTAAAGGTTTGTCAGTTTTGTTTATCTTTTCAAAGGATGAGCTCTTCGTTTCATTGATTTTTTTCATTGTCTATTTATTTCCACTCTGATTTTTATTATTTCCTTTCTTCTAATGAGTTGGGGCTTTGTTTCTTCTTCTTCCAGTTCCTTTACATGCACTTAGATTGTTTATTTTAGATTTTTTCTTGTTTGTTGAGGTAGGCCTGTATTGCTATGAACTTCTCTCTTACAACTGCTTTTGCTGTATGCCATAAATTTTGGCATGTTGTATTGTCATTTTCATTTGTCTCCAGGTATTTTTTGATTTCTTCTTTCATCTCTTCATTGACCCAGTTGTAGTTCGGTAGCATTTTGTTTAATCTCCACAGAGTTGCTGCTTTTCTGATTTTCTTCCTGTAGTTGGTTTCTAGTTTCATACCGTTATGGTCAGAAACGATGGTTGTTATTATTTCAGTCATCTTAAACTTATTCAGACTTGCTTTGTGGCCTAATGTGTGATGAATCCTGGAGAGTGTTCCGTGAGCATTTGAAAAGAGTGTGTATTCTGCAGTTTTTGGATGGAATCTTCTGTATATATCTACTAAGTCCATCTCTTCTAATTTGTCATTTAAGGCCAATGTTTCCTTATTTATCTTCTGTTTGGATGATCTACCCATTGGTGTAAGTGGAGTGTTAAAGTCCCCTACTGTTACTGTGTTGCTGTCTATTTCTCCTTTTATGTCTGTTAATAATTGCTTTACATATTTAGGTGCTCCTATGTTGGGTGCATAGATATTTACAAGAGTTACATCCTCTTGTTGGGTTGTTCCCTTTATCATTATGTAGTGCCCTTTGTCTATTGTTACAGTCTCCTTTGTCTGATACAGATATGGCTCCCCCAGCTTTCTTTTCTTTGCTATTTGCATGGAGTATCTTTATCCATCCCTTCACTTTCAGTTTGTGAGTGTCTTTAGGTCTGAAGTGTGTCTGTTGTATGCAGCATATATATGGGTTGTGTTTTTTTATCCAATTGGCCACCCTGTGCCTTTTGATTGGAGCATTTAGTCCAGTGACATTTAAAGTAGCTGATGATAAACATGTACTTATTGCCATTTTGTTATTTTTTTCCTGAGTGTTAATAGTTTCCTTTCTTTCTCTCTTTCTCTCTTCCCTTGTGATTTGATGGCTTTCTTTAGTATTACGGTTTGGTTCCTTTCTCTTAATTTTGTATGTATGTATTATAGGTTTCTGGTTTGTGATTACCATGAGGCTCATATATAAGAACCTAGGCATACAGCCTTCTATATTAAGTCGATGGTCTCTTAAGTTAGACCTCTTGCTAAAAGCTCTACTCAGACTCCCTCCTACATTTGATGTTTTTGATACCATGTCTAACCTCCTTTTAGTGCATGTGTAACCGTTACCCTCTTATCATGGAAGCAGATCATTTTAGTGCTTTTTCTTTTGACCTTCATAGTGGCTTTATCAGTGGTTGATGCGCAACCTTTACTGTATATATGCCTTTACCAGTGATTTTATTGGGTTTTGTTTTGTTTTTTTGATAATTTTCTCATTCCTGTTTGTGGTCTTTTCTTTTCCACTTAAATAAGTCCCTTTAGCGTTTCTGGTAGGGCTGGTTTCTTGGTGATAAACTCCTTTAGTTTTTTCTTGTATGGGAAACTCTTTATCTCTGCTTCCATTCTGAATGATAACCTTGCTGGATAGTGTATTCGTGGCTGTAGGTTTTTCAGCACTTTGAATATATCGTGCCACTCCCTTATAGCCTGTAAGATTTCAGCTGAGAAGTCAGCTGATAGCCTTATGGGGTTTCCTTTTTCTCTTTCAGCTTTTAGGATTCTCTCTTTATCTGTAATTCTTGACATTTTAATCATGACGTGTTCTGGTGTGGGCCTGTGGGTTCTTCTTGTTTCGTGCTCTGTGTGCGCTTCCTGTACCTGGATGTCTCTTTCCTTCCTTAGGTGAGGGACATTTTCAGGTATTATTTCCTCAGATAGATTCTCTCCCCGTTTGTCTCTCGTCCCTCTGGGGCACCTATAATACAAATATTAGTGTGCTTCATGTTGTCCCAGTGCTCCCTTAGACTGTTCTCACTCTTTTTAATTCTTTTTTCTTTTATCTGTTGAGCTTGGGTGATTTCCTGTCGTCTTTCATCCAATTTCCTGATCCATTCTTCTGTATCATCTACTCTGCCGTTGAGTCCCTCTAGTGAATTTTTCATTTCCACTGTTGTATCCTTCAGTTCTGATTGGTTCTTTTTCACATTTTGCAGTTCTTTGTTGAAGTTCTCACTGTATTCATCTCTTCTCCCAAGATCATTGAGTGTCCTTATGACTGTTAGTTTGTAGTCTTTGTCAGGTAGATTATTTTCTCGCTTAGTTTAGTTGTTTTTCTGAGAATTGTCCTGTTCCCTTACTTGAAATGTGTTCCTTTGTCTCCTTATTTTGCCTCTTTCTCTGTGCTTATATCTATGTATTAGGTAGGTCAGATATATCTGCTGATCTTGGAGAGGTGGCCTTATGTAAGAGATGCCTTATGAGGCCCAGCCATGTGCTTCCCTCTCGTCACCAGTTCCAAATGTTCCAGGAGTGTCCCCTGTGTGGTCTCCAGTCCTTTCAGTCACTTTATTGGGCATGGGGAGCCTCAGCGTGGTTGGCTGCGAGGTCTAAACAGCACATTCCTGCTGCAGTTTTTCTGTTAAATGAGTAGGCCACCAGCATGGCTGGTTGCTAGGCTCGGGTTCACCATTGTTGGAGGCCTAGGAGGGCAGCTGGGTGGGGCTGGCCCTAGGCGTGGCAGCACACAATTATTTCAGGCATTTGAAGGTAGGGCCAGTCCCTTATGTGGCCATTTGAGAAGCACAAGTCTGCTGCATTTGACAAGCCTCACTGCCCGCAGGCCCATGCAGCCTGTCAGCACCTTCCTGCTCTGTGCCCATGCCCCGACACACTGAAGCAGACCCACTCACTCTGCTGCAGAGGCCCCACACACTCCACCAACACAGGCCTACCCCTTGTGCCTGCTCTGGCCCTTGCACATGCCCTGCCCTGCCGAGGTGGACCCACTCACTTTGCTGCAGAGGCCCCACATACTCCACCTATGTGGTTCCACAAGTTGCCCAAAGACCTGCTGTTGGGTGGGGCCAGTCCCTAGGGTCGGCCGCCTGCCCTGGCTGAGCTGGATCAAATCTGGGTTCTAGTGGGTGGGGCAGACCCCTGCAGTAACAGGCCAGGAGAAGAGCTCCCATGGTGTCTGCCAGCATCTGTCCCAGCACGCCTGTACTAGGTCACAGTAATGGCTGCCACCAATGTCTCATTACCCTGGGAGGTCTCATCTCTCACCAAGTTTCACCCAGAGCCTATTAAGTGAGTCTCTTTTCACCAAAGGACTGTCCACCTTTCTGGTGATTTTAGGTTTTCTTCTGAAATGGGTGAATTTGTGCCTGGGCCCTTTAAGAGCAGACTTTTCTTTCCTTTATGTCCAGTAGTTTTTCTGGGGGCATTCTCCATTGTTGTTAATACCCAGCAGAGCCAGATATTATGACACTTGTCTTAGTTGTACCGAGTCCTGAAACTGCTTATTGTGGCAAAGCTCCCTGCTCAGATCCCCTGCTCCTCCAGGGAGGGCTATGTACCTTAGGATTGCTCCCGGCCAGGCTGGCCTCTGCCACCTGAGTCAGCACTGCCCCTCGTTGTGGGGGCTCTTTATATCCAGTTTTCAGTTCTCTCTCAGGGGGCGTTTTTCCAAGAGTAGTTGTAAATTGGTTGTGTCCGTGGCAGGAAGTGAGTTCAGAGTCCACCTACGCCACTATCTTGACACTGCTCTCCTAAGATTCAGTCTTTACTTAGCAATTTGCAAGCAACAAAATTGTGGAAAGGCCATCAAATCCTTGCCAACAAGGTAAGGTCTGAAACCCATGTTTTTAAAAATGTTTTTATTGTGAAATGCAGCATACCCATACAAGATAAATGTGCAAACCAAAAATGTCCAGGTTAATGATTTCTCACAAATATGTCCTCATTACTCATGTCAAGAAGTGAGAATGTTCCCAGTATCCTAAAGGGCCACCTCCAACCCTCTCCCATCACTGCTCTGTCCCTCAGTCCCAGAGGTGACCTCCCTCATGTCTTTGATGTGATCTCCTGCTGTTTTTCCTGGTGGTTTTACCAGGCAAGTGTACATCTCTATAAAGAGCTTAGTTTATTTGGCCTCTTTTGTGAACTTTACATGAACTCACAAAGGTGGGGGAGGTTGGAGAGCAAATGGGGTTCTGGATTCTCTCACTTAGCGTTGTGGGATTCATCTGCATTGTTTCTTTTAGCTATACTTGATTCCTTTTCATTTCTTTACCATATTTTACTCTGTGATTACTGGAAGACTGTTTGGTTATTTTAAATTTGAGCCTGTTACATGAGGCCATTACGTTCTTCAGTATTCCGTGTTTCTTGATGCACATGTTTAAGTATTTCTGTGTCAGTCTTTTTCTTTATTGTTAATGGTGTTTGTCCTTTAGTAAGTCTTTATCTACCTTGGAGTCATGAAAATATATTATTTTGACTTTGTCGTTTTGTTTTTCACACTTAGATGTATAATCCTTCTGCATTTGATGTGTGTGTGTGTGTGTGTGTGTAAGGTGAGAGAGGAGTCAAAGTTTTCATATATGTAGATCAGTTGAGTGAGCACTTACAGAGCAGTTTGTGCTTTCCTCTTTGTTTTGCAGCCTTGGTCATAGATCAGGTGGCTCTGGATTGGTGTCTGTTCATAGGTTCTTTTTTACTGCACCGGTCTGTATTTCTCTCTCGAGCTGGTGCCTTAGTTACCATGTTGAGTCTTACCAAACAAGAACACGATCCATCCCATTGATTTATGTATTGAATGTCTCTTGGTGTTTCAGGATTTTAGATATAGGGGTTTTATAGAACTTTTTAGAAGATTTATTTCTTGGTGAGTGATTTTTTTTTTTTGGATTATGCTCTAACTTTTAAATTTTTCATTTTCTTGTGAGTCTGATACACAGAAGTAAATTGTGAATATTGACCTTGTATTCATCAATGCTGTGAAACCCACTTATTCTAATAATTATATGTAGATGTTTTTCTGCATACATAGACCCATCTATAAATAATTACAGTTTTATTTATTCCTTTCCAATCATCTAGGACCTGTAGTACAATGTTGAGCTGTTTGGTATGCATTCTGGTGTTCTTCTTCTTAAAGCAAAAGGTGTGAATTCATTGAGCATGTTTGTTAGAGATTTTTTTGTAGAAACTATCTTTAGTTTACTAGGAGATTTTTATCATGCATGGATAATTTACCTTATCACACACCTTTTCTTCCTGTAATGAGATTATATGATTTTTCATGTTTAATTTATTGAATTACATTGTTTTTTTCTAATGTTAAACTACCTTTCATTCCTGAAACAGACTTAACTTGGTGGGATTCACTTTTCATTATTTTATTTTGGGTTTCTCATGAGTAAGATTATTCACTAGTTTTCCTCTCTCCAAATGTCCGTGTCAGGTAGGTACCAAGATTCTACTAGGCTCCAAAACAAGCTGGGAGTATGATATGTTTTCTCTTGTTCTAGTCTCTGAGTTGCTTTTGTAAGATCCAGATTATGTCCTCCATAAATATTTAGTAGAAGTCTGTGTTTAATGAGACCCAGGGGTTATATTTTTCTTTACTTTTTTGTTCAAATCTTCTTGTATGCCTACTTATTTTATTTGTGTACCAGACATCCTCTTACAGGGTTCTTTGTAGATAAAAATTTGAAGCTTGAGATGATGATAATTTCCTCCAGAGAGGATTTTCTTGCTTCTGCCAGGAAAAGAAGCCCCTACGCTGGGCTCATCTCCTTGGGCTTCTGTCCCTCCCTGAATCTTAGACTTGTAATTGTTTTGTAACTCCTCAGTGTCTTGAAGCAGCTCCTTTAGCTGTCCTCAGTGGGGAGATTGTACCAAATTACCTAGGTCATCAGAGCTGAAGCCATCCCCATTTTGACCGGTTCTAGATACGTTTGTTAATATCTTGCTGTTGTTTTGCATGCCTCCTAAGCTACTGGAATTGAGGGGCTATGCATTGTATATTCCAAATAGATAACAGTACCTCCTGTTTTTGTTTTATTTTTCCCATAGTGCTTGTACTTTACTGGGTGATTTTTTTTTTTTTTAATTTCATTGAAGGCTTGCTATTGTTATGTCTCTCATTTTTCTCCTAATATTTACAGTAAAGGCAAGTTGTGGATTAGTTTTGTTTTTATTTAAATAAATTTCTAACCTTTGCTGACCTTAAAACTTATGTTTTGATGAAGAAGCCTAAAGCTGAGCAATGTTAAGGCATTTGGACACAAGAAAGGAGTGGCCTGTTTTTTTTTATTAAGCAAGCTAAAATAGCATTAAATGTGATGCTTTACACTATTTTACATGTAAACCCTCATTTTACAGAACGCTTTGGATAAACAAGAAGAATTGACGCCTCTTGGAGTCCATTTAGCACGGTTGCCAGTGGAGCCACACATCGGAAAGATGATTCTGTTTGGAGCTCTGTTCTGTTGCCTAGACCCAGTGCTCACCATAGCTGCCAGTCTCAGCTTCAAGGATCCCTTTGTCATTCCACTGGTAAGAAAGTGACAAAGGCCAGACCTTTTTAGAGACACAGTAGTTGTTTGCTTAGACACATTTTTCATTGGCTTTTTATCAGAATGCCATTCTCTATTATATACCATCAGAGCAGTTTAACCTGCTTTCCTGTTTGTTTTTTAAGGGAAAAGAAAAGATCGCAGATGCAAGAAGAAAAGAATTGGCAAAGGATACTAAAAGTGACCACTTGACTGTTGTGAATGCATTTGAGGTAAAAAATAACTTGTTCTGAGTTGTGAATTGTGACAGTTTATTCAAGTGAAAAGCTGATAACAGAATAGGAGCGTATTTAACTGTTTAAAATCTGCATTATAATAGGTATCAGGAGTAAATTACTGTGAGAATGTTTGAAATTAGGTGAACGTTTGAAAAACATGTACACCATTTTTCAGTTTTGTAATTGCTCCTTATGTCTACCTATTACATTTACCCTTTAAGAGCAGAAGTCTATATGTATTTTGAGGACAACAGAACAAGTGAACAATTTATTTTATAGTTTTATTTGATGTTACTCATATCTTTTGTCTCACTGGCGTTCATGACAGAAGGTCTCTCTTTGTTGATTAATAAACTGCTGCTGTCTGCAGCTTTAACATCTGCATGGAGTGTCACAACCAGGTATGTTGTTCAGAATACAGACGTTTTCTGCTCCTAAAGCCAGGCTTATCTGAGGATGAACATTCTTGGAAAATTTAAATATGAGTTGGTTTATAGAGACAGCATTTTTTTACTGTAGTTCTAGACTCAGTTTAGTACTACATATTATGAGAAATTGACCTGTTTTTTCCCTTTGAGCTCATTCTTTTTCTCCATTTCCCCTTCTTCTCTAGCTAAAAAAAAATCTGTAAAGTTGGAAATATGTGGCACTGCAATTTGTTCCTCAGAGTACTTTTTTTCCTTTTCTGGGAAAGATTCACTGGGCTAACATCTGTCGCCAATCTTCCTGGCTTTTTTCCCTCCTCCCCAAAGCCCCAGTATGTAGTTGTTTATTCTAGTTGTAAGTCCTTCTGGTTCTTCTGTGGGAGCCGCCGCCACAGCATAGCTGCTGACAGACGGGTGGTGTGTTCCACGCCGAGGAACCGAACCTGGGCTGCCAAAGTGGAGCAACCACTAGGCCATCAGGGCTGGCTCCACAGAGTACTCTTTTTGATTAATATGTAAAGGATGATGCCATTTTATGTGAAATACACAATATATTACTATAGAACTTGTACTTATTTGTATAAAGCTCTGGAAATTCAGTAGTGGTAATCTCTGATTAGGATCATGGGGAGTTTGTGTGTTTTTAGTTTGTAAATTTCAAAATTCTTTGAATTTTTTACAAAGAAAATGAAATATTAGTAGAAGGTTAAATTAGTACCAAAATAAAGATAAAGTAGTAAGCAATCTTTGGGGAACAATCTTGATAGTTTTCTTCATTTCTTTGCCCGTAGGGCTGGGAGGACGCTAGACGACGTGGTTTCAGACATGAAAAAGACTATTGCTGGGAGTATTTTCTGTCTTCAAACACTCTGCAGGTAATGGCGAATGTTTTGAAATCATTCTCATTTGTGTTGGATTAGAGAATATAGGTTATCTTTTCTGTACAGTTAGATCTGTAGCAAAAAGTTAATTGTGTGCATTTGTCTTACGAAGGAGAATCGTTATACAGGATAATAGAAGGAATCTTTGTTGAGTCCACTGCAACAGAACAGGAAAAGATGTATAATATAATAAACAAAAACTAATGGCTAAGCAAAGAAGCGAGGGTCCAGAATCCCCAGGAAAGCACAGTGGGTCTTGGGGACCATTCCTCTCCCCACCCTCTAGCTGCCATTTTGGTGACTCAACCTGAAAATTTTCCCTAACACTCCTAAAATCTATTTTCAAATATCAAATAGGGTGAGTATCTTTGCTTTAACCTTCGGGTAGGTATCTTTACCTGATTCAGTGCAGTGAGAAAACACTGGCCTGGAGGGATTTGTGAAACAGAGGGAAGTAAATAATAAATAGGGCAGATGCACATCAGACTTGAGACCCTACACTGATTTGGAGAAGTGATCTCAAGCCACTGGGAGTAGTCATATCCTTGCTTTCCTCATTACATGTACACTCTGTGACTTGAACCCTGGTACTGGACATTTAACAAATCTACAAGGGGGTGAAAGAATCAAGGATCTAGCATATTTCATCAAAAGTTCCCAAACATTAACAAAAAGAAGAGTCATGACAACTCTGAAAGATACCACAGCCAAAGGAATGAAAAAACAAAGAATGGAATGCAGCATATCTCAGCAGACCTTACAGCTCTTTATAGTTTGGAACAGTTTAAGAATATGAATTCACCAAGACAAAGATGAGAAAGTATAGGCATGTCGTGCTTAACAGTGGGGATACGTTCTGAGCAGTGCGTTGTTGGGCGATTTCGTCATTGTGCGAACATCCTAGAACATCATTTGTGCCTACACAAACCTAGGTGGTATGGCCTACTCCACACTGAGGCTGTATGTGCTAATATTATGGGACCTCTATCGTGTATGCAGTCTGTCACTGACCGAACGTCGTTACACAGCGCATGACTGTACACCTGTCGGATGAATGAAGAGACTGAAGATCTAGGAAGACAAGTGGAAGACCAAAAGAATCACAAGGAATAAAATGGACAGCCCTTAAAGCAAACTCCTGCCCTTAGAGAAGGGCTTGAGATAATCACAGTTTATAGACGTAGCCACAAAAGAAAATTAAAACAGAAAAAACTTGTAGACAGGAAGAGAGGACTCCTCTATCCTGAAGGTAGTCGGTGCCTCTACGTGGATAGTGAAAGTGCGATTGAATGTATTCAGTGATGTGTAAGAACATTTCCCTGAAACAAAAAAAAAGGAAATGAACCATAATTATGAAAGGATGGCTGAATCTCAGTGTTATTTGAGAATATCATATCCAGTCAAGATATTAATTCAAATGTAAAGACAAAGGACAGGTGTTCAAGAAAGCACTTGAACTACTGCACCCATGAGCTGTTCTTGAAAGATTCACTGACAGTGAAATGCTCCTTAAGAGATGAATCAAAAAGAATTCAGGGATGGAGAGTGCGTGCTAAATGGTGTACATTGAAACTGTCCAAATATACAATGAAACAGTTTTGGGAATTAAGGATTCAGAATAGAATGTAAAGGTTATTATCGTGAACAGTAACAATAATGGTAATATAACCAGGAGGCGGCCTAGTGAGTGAGTTATAAGATAAATTAGGTGGGGACGCTTAAGTGACCCAGTTGATAAAAGGGATATATACTTACGTACAGATGGCTTTATGTTCCATCATCTCTTCTTTTAAGCTTACAAGGATCCTTTATTAAATATCTCTTGTGATTATGAAATGTAAGAGTCATCTAGTTAAGTTTCATTTGTTTAACTTCTTTAAATTGAACTAAAATTAATTTGAACACTTTAATAAAAACAGCTTCTATGCTGTTACCCCATAGTTAGGATAGCATTGCTGTCTGATTCTTCTGTCAGTGCACATGCAATGATGCTTCTGACAGTATTGCGGTTAGGGAAGCTTCTTCATTTGTACTTTATTACTTGAATGAGCCATACATCATTTTCACCCAAATAGTGATTTTTCTTAAAAATACAACAAAAAACAGGTCCTAAGCTTTTGTGCCAGTTAACTGTGGTTAATTCTCAGTAGGAGAAATATGGAAGTTGTTTATTTTCTTTATGCTTTTCTGTATTTTTTTCAAAATACGGGGTGAAGAGCAATTTTCAAAATTATATTAGTCTTCTTGCAAAATGGACAGATCCCTGAACATCAGTGTTATTCCCCACAGTAAGCAGACCTTTCCTGTCAGAGACCAGGCAGTGAGTGAGTGAGGCTGCGGGCCCTGTGGTCTGTGTTGAGCACTCACTCCCCTCTGCCTTGGTGGTGCAGAGCATCCCTGGGTCATTTCTGGATGAACGGCTGTGGCTGCATGCTAATAAAACTCCATTGACGGAAACAGGCTTTTACACATTTTATAGTTTACCATCCCCTGTGCTAAAACATCACATTTTTGCAAAAGTTTTTTATATAGTAGGGGAAGCTTATAGCTAAATTTATTTGAGTACTTGCCTTATAACCCTGTAAATCTGTGTAAAAGGTGTTCTAGTTCTGTGTGTTGCCATTGCTGCCTAGATGCTGCATAACATGAAGGGGCAGTTTGCTGAGCACCTGCTGGGAGCTGGCTTTGTGAGCAGTCGAGATCCCAAAGATCCCGAGTCTAATGTCAATTCAGGTAAAGCAGAGATACACTGTAAGTAACTTCTCGCTGCTGTCTGTTGTATCAGTATTTTACTTTTTTCTCTACCTTCCCACTCCCAATAGATAATGAGAAGATAATTAAGGCTGTCATCTGTGCTGGTTTATATCCCAAAGTTGCTAAACTCCGACTAAATTTGGGTAAAAAAAGAAAAATGTAAGCATTGAAGATTTTTATGAATTCTTTGTTATTCTCTCCTTAAACTTTTGAAATCCTCTAATTCATCAGGGCTTATATTGTACATTTGTTCTTCTTCATATTTGAGCCATATTCTTGTTGTTTACTTTTGGTCCTTTAAGGGAAGGCAGACTGTATTAACACAGGCAGCGCTTTCCTCACAGTGCACACTTCGAGTCTGTTCACAGAGAACGTCAGTAAGATAGAATACCAGCGTCAATGTGGGAAAAGTGAGCCGCTCTTAAAAACCAGTGCCTGTTGACATTGCTTAGAGTAGATTTTGTTTCAGGACTTTTTTTCTCTATTCTTATAAAACAGGTAATTTTGTAATTTAGTTCTTTGAATAAAAATTGTGGTGATTTCACTGTTTGGAGAAATAAAGTATAACTTTTAAATATATATACAGATAGAGTCAGCCTCGGTGGTAATTGGAGACAACAACAAGGCATGTTTTTGCCTACTAAATGAGTTCGTTCTGGTGAGGAAACAAACTGGGAGTCACGAGTGGCTGGTGGTGTGTGAATTGGTGTCACCCTTTTGGAAGGCACTCTAGATTAGAATGACCTATCAACAGGCATTAAAATAGGCACTGGTCCAGTGCATTCATAAATGACTATTTTAATTTGAGGACTGTGTCCTAGGAAGTAATTCCTAAGGTTTTTTAAAAGCTGTGCTGTAAACAACATAGAATTCTAGTAGCAATGGGGAATTTATGGTTTTATAGTATCGTATTATATGGCATTTCTGTTAGTAGGGCGTAAAAACAGTCTATGAAGTAACAAGGTATTTGAACTCATGTTAAATGAAAAGTTGGATACTCCATGATTATAAACATGAAAAAATATAGACCTCAAACAAATACAGACAGTGTTCTAGGGTGGTGGTTCTCAGCTGGGGCAACCTTGGCACCATCTGGGACATTTGTGGTGGCTATAAACCGAGGGGTACTACCAGGATCTACAGATAGAGGCCAGGGATGCTATTACACTTCTACCCCGCACAGGACAGCGCCCACAAGACAGACGTCAACATGTCAGAGACGCTGGGGTCGGGGAGCCCTATTCTCAGGTATATGGGTAACGTGAATGTTACTCGTGGTGGCTGGATTATCCACATTTTAAGTGACCCAGGGTACTTTTTTGACATCAGTACTTTGTCCAGTTCTTCATATCTGTCCCTAATTTCACAGGACACTTCACAGAGAGATCCTTGATAGACAAACCATTTTATATATCCCTCTGCCATCCTAGGAGGCTTTATGAAAAAATATACTTCTCTTTGGATTGGTGCTTTGTTCTGGTGTAGACCAGAGGACAGCAAATTTCGGCATACTGGTGAAAAGCTTGTCTGGGTGAATTTTTATTGAAACACAGCCACACCTGTTCGTTTACGTGTTGTCTGTGTGTGCTTTCCTGCCAGGCCAGCAGAGCTGAGTAGTTGTGACAGAGACCATTGCACCCACAAAGCCTAAACTGTCTTCTCTCTGGTCCTGTGCAGAAAAGGGTTGCCAGCACCTACTGCTCTTGTGATGTACGGTTGCAGGATGGTCCTGGTCAAATTGACTGTGTGGTGCAGAAAAATAATTTCTGATTTTATTCTGAATAATGACTCATGACTCTGATTGATGATTTTGGTAGAAGTATTATGAATTTCTAGAACCATGAGAAAATGCTCTTAAAAACAAATAGGAAGGGTTAATGGATTTAACCCTTTTATGCTGTTGTCTAATACAGGTATTTACCATTGACTGCTTAAAAATAAACTGTCAAACATCTCCCTGTTGAATAATTTTAATTAAAGACTACAGATTGAGGCAAAATTTTTATGACTATCAGAGAAAAAATCCTAGGAAGGCAGAGACTGAACTGAGCTGTGTCAAAGTACATTTTTTCCAAGTATTCCTGTTTTGAAATTGGAGGATTTGAGTGAACACGAACTATTTAAAACATATTTTAGAATAGGTTTTTTAAAATCACTTGTAGCTAAAGTCTCTTTTAAACAAAATTCCTAATTTTTTATTTTATATTTTTCTGGGTGCATAAGCTGTGAAATTTTTTAATTGATCATTTCACAAAATTATTCTGTAAATTGAGGGCTATTTATCAGTATCTTGACTGACAGTAAAATAGGCTATTCTCTTCGTTCGAATCACTTAGAATTATACCATACTTATTTCACTCTTTATCCTTTAGGAGTATAGTATGTATTAACACAATTAAGGAATATTCTGTCAACTTTCTAATATGTTGAGTAATTATATCTGCAAGAAGAAGATCTGTTGTATGATTTAGAGAATATTCATATTTAGCTGATATTTTCCATGTTGTATTAAAATAAAATTCTCCTCTTTCCTCAAATGAAATTTGTAAATTTATATTGCGAAAATAAACTGAACTCATCTGTGGAGTTTTTAGATTCTGGAATTGTTTAGAATATCCCAGAATTATTTTTAACAAATGACATTTTAACTTTTTAAAGGGTGAAGGTTTACACGAAAACCGATGGACTAGTTGCTCTTCATCCGAAGTCGGTCAACGTGGAGCAAACAGAGTTTCACTACCACTGGCTCATCTACCACCTGAAGATGCGCACGAGCAGCGTAAGTGAACGTCGAGAACCAGCGTGCGTCCGAGTGTCAGTCTGGTTGTAGTTTCCTAAGTGTGTGCTTTTCATGATGATAAATAAAATTACAAATAAAATTTCATAATTAAACATGAAATAAATAAAACTTCTCTTTAAATAAAGGTTTTTTTCCTGACATGTGTTATAACTTCCTTAAAGCAAATCACCTCTACTTTTTATGTGCAGGTCTGTCATCATGGATTGTTGCATTTTAATTAATTGGGACAGTTATTTGATTTGCGTAATTTTCTTTCAGAGTCTGCTTTCAAGCAATACTGGCATTTTATGGTATATAGGAGTTTATACAAAGAATTTTGTTGGCATGTCTCTATACCTTAAAAGTATTGGTCAGAATACTAAGTGGGATTCTGTTTAAATATAGATAAAAATAATTTTAGCTACCTTATTGTTTTGGTTTTGTCAGAAAATATTTTGTTTGAAGAATTGTGCTATTGTTTGAATTGAAACAAAAATATAAAACTCCTGTGTTCTCTGAGTTAATGAAGAATGGCTCATTTTAAATGGTATTTCATCAGAGTTAATCTCTGTAGTTACACGAGCAGGATAACACCTCTTTTAGAAGGAAAGCATTAACAGATGGATGCTGGTGATGGTATTGAATTGTGTGGCCGTCGTCCTTTCAGCCTCCTCATGGTATTAATGGGCTTTAATTCTCATTGTGTAGATATACTTGTATGACTGCACGGAAGTTTCTCCATACTGTCTCTTGTTCTTTGGAGGAGATATTTCCATCCAGAAGGATAAGGATCAGGAAACCATTGCTGTGGATGAGTGGATTGTCTTTCAGTCTCCAGCCAGAATTGCCTATCTCGTTAAGGTGACTAATTGTCATGATTGTCTTTGAGTCTACCTACAAGTTAGTGTGTGGCCTTGTGGTTTCGTTTCAAATGTTACATATGTTACAGTAAACATTTCTTGCTCTATTTCAACAGAGGAAATAGTGTTGAGAAATCGATTCATAGTTTTTCCAGATTGTTTTTTGAGGTAGTTACAGACCAACCATTCTAAATGGCTAGGTGTGATGGAATTTTTTAACTTTATTATACTTCAGTTGGCTACTAATAACCACACTTTAGTGAGTTGCTCATTAAATATTTCAGTCTTTTGTATAATAGCTTATGAAATTCCTTGTCCCAGCTAAAGTCACTTTTATTTGTTACATTGTTGGATGGCATCTGCCCCTGTTGAACATACATAATTTCTCCATCCTCAGGAATTAAGAAAGGAGCTAGACATCCTTCTGCAAGAGAAGATCGAAAGTCCCCGTCCTGTCGACTGGAAGGACACTGAATCCAGGGACTGTGCCGTCCTCTCTGCCATCACAGACTTGATAAAAACACAGGAGGAAGCAGCCCCCAGGAGCTTCCCGCCACGACTCCAGGATGGGTACTACAGCTGACGGTGTTCTGTGGTGGTCTCTAGAGCCTGTGTGACAGCCGTTTTCCATCCTAGTGTAATTTCGGCTGGATGCCAAACACTGGGACATGAGTAATTTTCATGTGTAAAGTAGAAACCTTCAGCAGGTAGTAAAGACTTAATGTGCATGAGTTAACAATGTTATTTGTAGCTATTATAAATATACCATAAAAACAGTATGTTCTCGGCTCATATATTCTGCTGTGGTTGTGTCCACACTGGGAATATTCCTCTTATATATAGTGAGTGTTGTACCACTTGAGAAATTTTGTTCTATTATGAAAAATTAATTTTTCTGCCCATGACTGAGTAAAAATAGAATGGTAACCAAAAAGCAGTGTCAAGTAAGAATTTCAACACAGCCACATTTTTTTAATGAAACTACTATCAGAAGTAAATTAATTTGTTGTAATAAAGTCCAATATTTAATAAAATGTACAGCGTGTAAATCTCAGCTAACTTTTTCACTTGGTTTCTACCTCTCCAGCTATCCCTTGGTTTATTTGCTGTTTTTTATCTTTTTAGAATATATTCATACCCCTTTTACATTACCATATGCAGCATAATGTAGCGATTGAGAGCATGGGTCTAGAGGCTGACTCCCCAGATTTCAGCTCTGTCACCTCCTACAAGTTTTGGGCAAGATACTCGACCTCTCTCTGTTCTTTTATCCTTACCTGTAAAATACAGGTCAGTTATATAGATTAAATATGTTAATATATCTAAGTGCAGAGACAAGTGTCTGGGATGTAGAGTGTGCTCACTATATCTTAGTTATTGTGTGTCCCTGAAATAGTTTTTTTGATAACAGTCCACTAAATTACACTTTTTTCCATGCTCTGAGTGCTGGTTCACCCTCAGCCAGTGGAAGCTCCTGTAACACAGTGTATTTTCAGCCCCTTCAGGTTGTGGCGAATCCTCCTGGTTGCTGTCCAGCAGCCCTTTGGCGCCTTCCATCTTGCTTGCACAGCCTTGTGCCCAGGGATGTTGGACGCTTTTCCCCAAGAGTGAACCGGATTGTTCTAAGCCAGTTGTGCATGATCTTACCCCCTTTATTAGTGGCTGATGAGGCGTGAGTGTGTGAGCCTGTGCTGGCTATTGGCAGCTGAGATCTCCAGTGGGATGTCGGAGGAAGGTTCCCTCGCTGGCAGAAGCTGAGAAGAGCAACTCCTGTGTCCCTTCTTTGGACATGGTCGTGTCTGAATCTGGCCCACAGAGCTGTTGCCACTGTCTTAGGATCACAGGACTGCCTCCTGGGAACGTGGAACCCAGTCCGTGATCGTGCCAGTGAGATGCTGAATTGTGCAGCTCTGGGACCGCTCTACTCCTGGTCCGGTTTTGATTCAGTTAGGCCTTTGTTGTTCTAGCCATTGTTAGTAGCGTCTTTTGTATGAGTCGGCAGAAAGCATGTTAACTGAAACATACTGTCCATCGTTGGTGTTGTCTGCCAAGGCCTCTCTCTACCGTGTATTTTGTGATCTAACGGTTTGACCCATATGTCTGACAAAAGGTGTAAAAATGGTTAGTACTGGGCAGCCTGCAGAAAGAACACAGGAAGAACATCCCACTGCACCCTAAAAACTACAGCTTTCATCTTGCCTTCCAATAAAGTGTGAAGAAGCCAAAGGAAAAGAGTATTGGACAGTGCATGGGACTTGCTGACAGTGCTGTGAGCATCTGCTGACAGCCTGGCTCGGGCTCTGCTCCCATTTCCGGGCATGTGTGTCCAACTTGTTTTGAAGGTGCTGTGTCCCAAGCCCGTTCTCTTGGCTGGTCTCCCAAGTGATCTGTTTCTCCCTGCATTGTCAGCTTGAGTCACGTCACAAGATTGCAGCCTGTTAGTTTTGCCCCTGAACTCAAGGGGACCATGAGGTCCTATTTGTTTTCTAAGACTGTTTACGTTTGTGCTTTTTTTCTTGCTTTTTCTATCCAGTTTCAATTCACTTACTTGGCCAAAATGGTCCTGGCAGAACGCATTTAAAAAATCTGTAAAGACAGATTACCAGTTATTTTTTTCCATGTTCATAAACCGATGTTTTATCTCCATATAAATGGGTGAAGTATTCCTAAAGAATTGTTGAATAGATGAGCTATTCGGACATTGAAGCAGTTATTGTCACCCCCGATTCATGATTCTCTACAGCTGATCAGGATGCAAAGTTTGATCGAAGGTGCTATTTACATTCTGTTTCTTTTGTTTACAAAAACAGGTATTACTGAGTGGAAGATGTATTCGAGGTCTGAGAACTATTATTTGGTGCTTTTTAAGAATAAGACATTAAGAGGAAAGTCTATTTGCCTCACCATTCTGAGTGATGCCAAGGATAACTCTTGAAAAAATAACCCTGAAACAGAAACTTATGGAAGAAAAAAAGAAACGACTGAATAATCTTTAAAAAATGTCTTTGAAAAGTGAGCCCATGTGACACCTTCCTAATTCATTAACTTGGGCAAAAGCTCTAGATAGATTTACGCCAATTATTACAAGTGATTTTCTCTTCTTACTGAACTATAGATAAGCTTTAGAAGTTTATTTTAGTGCCCCTAGTCAAAGTCAGTGGTAATTTTCCTTCCACTCACTTAGCTCTGTTTGTGTATGTTTATTTTTAAGTAATTGTGATCACATGGTTTCAGTTCAACATAGAAAAAAAAGCATGTTACCATTGCTACATTTTGATCTATTTTCCTGCTTTTTAAGCTTTAATGTATTATTTTATATATAATAAAGTTAGCCAATTTAAGTGTATAATTCTGTGAATCTTGTCAAATGTATTAAGTTGTGTAATCGCTACCGACACAGTCTTGATAGAGAACATTCCTATCACCTAAAAATTTCCCTACTTCCCTTTGCAGTCAGTCCCCTGCCCCATGTCTACCCATTGGCAGCCACTGATCTGCTTTTGGTCCCCAGTTTTGCTTTTTCTAGAATTTCAAATAAATGAAATCATCTGCAGTCTTTCGTGTCCGGCTTCTTTCACTTACCGTGATGTTTCTGGGACATTATGTTGTTGCAGGCATCAGCAGTTCCTTTTTCATTGTTCAGTGGCACCATATCTTATGTCATCCCAGGGCTCGCTCATTCATTCACCAGTCGATGGGCCTTTGAGTGATTCTTAGGTTTTTGCTATTATAAATAAAGCTGCTCTGAACATGTATATACAAGTCTTGTGTCTAGACAGTCTGTTTTCATTTTTATCTTGGGTAAACACCTATGATTAGGATTGTGTCATTTGGTAGGTATGTTTATAAGAAACTGCCAAACTGGTTTCTGCAGTATGTGCGCCATTTTACACATCCACCAGCGACACATGACGGTTCCAAGTGTTTCCAGTCCTTGCCAGTACTTGGTATTTTCAGTTGTTCGTTTTGTTTAAATTGGAGCCTTTAGTGGATGTGGAGTCATAGCTCATTGTGGTTTTAATTTGTGTTTCTATAAATGATTAGTGGTGAGCATATTTCATGTGCATCTTTAGTCGTCTTACATATTACTGTGTTTTGATTTTCCACTTCATATATTAAGTGATTGGGGCTTTAGGGATGTATCTGACTACGCTTTGTGAATTTCAGAGATGCAGAAAATTAAGTGATTGACACTGGAAATGGCAAAATGTGCCACTCGAGTTGGCTGGTACAGTGTAAAGAGTTAAGCCGCTGTCACCTAGTGCCAGAAGGGAATAGCATCAGATTTAGGCAGTCATGGTGTCAAAAGGTTGTACGCAAGGTGAGAAACAGGGCGTGAGACATTTCTTGGTGTGGGAGAAGGCATGGGGGCTCAGGGAGATGGCTGATGGGCAGGCAGTGCAGATGACTTCTCAATTGTGGTCCTCTTTCTGCTTCTTAATTTTGATTAATGTCATAATGGTCTAGTATGAATTTTCAAGTAATTTTTTTCAAGAAGACAGTCATACGTTTCTGAGTCCTTGCAGAGTAGATTCTGTTACCCTGACACAATGAAGGCAACTTGGTGGGGAATAAATTCACTTGAGCAAAGCTTCCATTTAATGAAACAGAGTGATTCCCTGATTTCTCTGTTTTAGGCCTTCCCGCTGGAGGCCTTTAGGTATTTCAGTGCTTAATTCTTGCCATAGTTCCATTCACCCCATCTTACCAGCTATTTCTCTTGTTAAATTGATTATTTTTAATTGTTCCTGGAAGCCAATTTTTGATTTTAAGTCAAAGATGATTAAATGTTTTTGTGTGACCTGGAATACCAGAGATCTAAATATTTTAACATTTTACATCGATTTAACAAACTTGGATAAGGCATGTTCTAACTTGACAAATATACATTCATAGTAATAAAACTTAAAATGGTATAAAATCATGTTTTTTCAACAACTGAAGGTCAGCAGAATGTCTGAGGTGATCCAACTGTAGTTTACTGAGAGTTTTCCCAAGTATTTTGACTTTTTCCAGATATTCTTTCACATCGGTTGGTATGACCCTGTCGGTATTTTTCTTCTTCCGGCTGTTAGGATGGTGGATTACATTGATTGGTTTTCAGATCTTGAACTGGTCTTGCATTCCTGGAATAAACCCCCTTTGGCTGCAGTCTGTGATTCTTTTTATGTGTTGCTGAATATGATTTTACATATTGCTGCATTGAATATTTTAAGGTTTTGCCTCCGTGTTCATGAAGGTTACCAGTTTCCAGTTTTCTTTTTGTGAAGTAGTGCTGGCCTCATAAAAAAGCTGGGAAGTGTTGAGTTCCTCTTCTAGTTTCTGGAAGAGATTGTGCAGAATTGGTGTTAACTCTTTAAATGTTTGGGAGATTTCTCCAGTGAAACCATACTTCTTTTTCAGAACTTTTTAGTAGTTACAGGACTATTCAGAGTTTTGGTAGTTTGTGGTTTTCAGTGCATTGGCCCATTTTATCTAAGCTGTTGATTTCAGCCTGTCAAGTTGTTTGACTGTCCCCCTATCCTTTTAATGTCTGAGGAAGCTGTAATGATTCCCGTTTCATTCTTGACACTGGTAGTCGCCTCTCTTTTTTTGTCAGTCTTGCTAAAACAGGTATCAGTTGTGTTCATCTGTTCAAAAGCACTAGCTATTTGTTTGATATCTTCTGTATTTTCACTTTCATTGATTTTTTTTTTTTTAAAGATTGGCAGCTGAGCTAACCTCTGTTGCCAGTCTTTTTTTTCCTTCTCCCCAAAGACCCTCAGTACATAGTTGTATATTCTAGTTGTAGATCCTTCTGCTTGTGTTGTGTAGGACGCTTCCTCGGCATGGCCTGATGAGAGGTGCCATGTCCGCGCCCAGGATCCAAACCAGCGAAACCCTGGGCCACCAAAGCAGAGCATGCAGACTTAACCACTAGGCCACAGGGCCGGCCTCCACTCATTTCTATACTTGTCCTTAATTCCTTCCGTCTACTGCTTTAGGTTTCCTTTGTCCTTTATCTCTAGTGTCTTGAGGTGGAAGCTTAGACTTCTTGTCTAATATGACACTTCTGGTGCTCTAAGTTCCTCTCTGAGCACAGCTTTCGCTGCATCCTGCATATTTTGATGCTGTGTTTTCATGTCATTCAGTCAATGCGTATTTTTACTCCTTTCACCTGTGTGCCTCCTGGGTCTATGGATGGTTTAGGAGTGTGCTGTATAATTTCTAAGTGTTTGGAGATTTTCCTGTTTTTCTGTTGTTAATTTCTAGTTTGATTCCATTATGTTGGTCAGAAAACAAACTTTGTATGATTTCACTTCTTTTAAATTTGTCAGTTTATAACCCAGAAAATGATCTATCTTGGTGAATGTTCATACCTCCATGAAAAGAATGTATAACCTTCCATTGCTGGGTGGAGTGTTCTGCAAACACCAGCTAGTCCCATCCCTGGATGGCATTTTCTTCTCTACTTTTACCATTGTATTGTGCATATTTGGCTCTTTTTTCCTTTCAGTTCTTTTAGTTTGTGCCTCATGTAGTTTTTGCTCTATTATTTGGTGCACACACATTGAGGGTTGTTAGGTCTTCACAGATTGACCCTTGTGTTTTCAGATAGTTTTAGCTCCTGGTAGTTTTCTTTGCTCTGACATCCGTTTTATCTGATATTGCGAAGCCCTTCCAGCTTTCTTTTGATTGGTATTTGCTTGATAGATCTCTTCCGTTCATTTAGTCTAAATTTATTTATATATTTGACATGTGCCTCAAGTTGACAGTGTATCTGAAGGTCACTTTTCAAATCTACTCCATCAGTATCTGTCTTTTGATTAATATATTTAGGCCACGTACATTTTACATATTCCTGGATCTTTTAGGACTTCAGTCTGCAGTTTTCGTTTCTTTATTCCCTTTGTTTTTCATTCCTTGTTTCCCTTTTCCTGCCTTCCTGTGGGTTACCTGAAAAGGTTTTAGTATTCCCTGTTACCTTGTCTACTGTGTTTTTCAGGGTATTTCTGCGTGGTTTTGGGGTCGTGTGGCTCTGTGGGTTACAGTTTACGTGTGTAACTGATGACAGCCAATGAGTGTCAGCGTTGTGCACTTGGAGTAGAATGTGTATGAGACGCTCGCCTCCATCCAGGTGCCTTTTCCCTCTGCTTTATAACTCACTTTTCCTAGATAGCTCCTTCGCATGCATCGAGAACCGTATCAGACAACGTGCTTTTGCTTTCAGCCAACTAACACAATTTCACACACCTGAAGCCGGTCTAGTATGTTTACCAACTGTGTGCCCATTCTGTGCCGCCTTCATTCCTGATGTTCCAAGTTTCCCCTGCTGCTGTGTCCTGTTTGGAGAACTTCTTTCAGCAATTTTTTTAAATGAGTAAACTATTTTTTTAGAGCAGTTTTAGGTTTACACAAAAACAGCAGAGAGTAGAGGATTCCCTTATAAACCTCACCCCCTCCTCCTAGTTTATTAGCTTCTTGCATTAGCGTGTGTATTTGTTCCAGTGGATGAGCCCGTGTTGATGCATCATTAACTAAAATCCACAGTTTGCAGTAGGGTTTGTTCTTCGTGTTGTACATTTTGACAAATGCATAATGACGTGTATCCACCATAACCTAGAATGCTTTCACTGCCCCAGAAAAAGTCCCCTGTGCTCCACCTATTCCTCCTTCCCTCTCCCTGGACCCCTGGCAACCACTCATCTTTCACTGTCTTCATAGTTTTGCCTTTTCCAGAATGTCATATAATTGGAGTCACACATTGTATATATCCTTTCATAGTGGCAACTTTCACTTGGTAACATGCATTTAGGATTTCTTCATGTCTTTTCATGGCTTGAGAGTTCATGTCTTTCATTGCTGGTTAATATTCCATTGTCTGGATGGACCACAGTTTGTTTATTCATCTACTGAAGGACATCTTGGTTGCTTGCTTCCAAGCTTTGGCAATTATGAATAAATCTGCTGTAAACATTCATGTGCAGATTTTTGTGTGGACATAGTTTTCAACTCATTTGGGTAAATACCAAGGAGTGTGATTGTTGCATGATATGGTATGGCTAGTTCTGTAGGAAAATGCCAAACTCTTCCCAGTGGCTTTTGCATTCCCACCAGCAATGACCGCGAGTTCCTGCTGCTCCACATCCGCACCAGTATTTGGTGTCATCAGGGCTTGCATTTCAGCCATTCCAATAGGTGTGTAGTGGTACCTCACTGTTGTTTTAACGTCCAGTTCCTTAATGATGCATGTTATAATCTTGAGCATCTTTTCATAGGCTTATCTGCCATCTATATTTCTTTGCTGAGTTTTTAAGATCTTTGCCCATTTTTTAATTGGGTTTCCTAATTGTTGAGTTTTACGAGTTCTTTGTGTATTTTGGGTAACAGTCGTTTATCAGATATGTTTTCCAAGATTTCCTCCTACTCCGTGGATTGTCTTTTCATTCTCCTGTCTTTTAATGAAGTTCAGCTTATCTGTTTTTTTCTATCATTGATGATGCTTTTGGTCTCGTATTTAAAATGTCATTTCAAACCTAAGGTGACCCAGCTTTTCTCCTCTGTTACTTCTGGGAGTTTTATAGTTTTGCATTTCACATTTAGGTCTAAGTTTCCGAATAAATGGATATTTCTTCTTTTGTTACTGATTTCTAACCTAATTGTTGTGATCAGAGAAGTCACTCTTTAACTGCACTCTAACATTTGTTGAAACTTGTTTCATGACCCAGGCAAGAGTCGAATGTTGTAAATATTCTGTGTGCTTGAAAAGAATGTATGTGTCTGTTATGTTGTTCAGATCTTCTGTACTTTCATTGGTTTTTACCTGCTTGTGCACTTCTTTTATCTGTCTTTCCTGCCAGGTGAGAGGAATGTGGTAAAGTCTCATGCTGTGACCTGGGACTTAGTGCTCAGATTTCTGCGAACTGTGGCTTTCTCTGCACTGAGACCATGTTATTGGGAGAGCACGTGTTCAGAACTGTTAGGTCTTCCTGCTAAGTGAGGCTCTCTGTCCCTGGCTGTACCTTTTCTCTCACCGTTTTATCAGGCTGACAGAGCTACCTGTGGTGCCTGTTGTGACGTTCTGCACAGATCCTCCATCTGGGCTGATGGGCTTGTCCCCTTAGCTGCTGAAGTGCTACCAGATGGCAGCCTTCACCCCTCAACCCTCTACAGGAATCGTCCTCGGCTGCAGGGAGTCACCTTACCCCCGGCCAGCTCCCCTTCCTGGGGACAGCCTGCATCCCAGCTGGTCAGAGCAGGGCTATGAAGGCCCAGTCCCCCTGCCAAGCCCCTCTGCCCTTCTCCTCTGAGACCCAGTTAATCCCTGCATTCGCCATCTCTTCTGCATGCTTCCCGTGGGTTTCTTCCAGCCCCTCCCAGCTCACCGATAATCTCCCTTAACCGTCCAGTCTGGTGTTATACCAGTTCCATAATTTCTAGCTGTTGTTTTTCCTCCATCACTCCTGTGCTTGTTCCATATTGCACTTGAAAGTTTGGCTTTACCTCCATAGACACCGACTACAATGATTTTCCTGTCTCTGTCTAGTGGCTTCGACTGGAGTCCCTGTGAGTGTACCACTTTTCCTCTATCACGATGCTGCATCTCAAAGCGTTTTTGCTGAATCTTTCATTAGAGAACTTATTTTTGGAAATAACTGAGAACTAAGATGATGCTAGCTTCCTCCAGAGCGAGGATTTGTTTCAGGATGCAGGTATGCTGGGAGCCGAAGGGCAGATCTTGAGTCGTTCACGTCCTCACTCTAGAGTCAGCCATTTGGGGCCTTCCACAACAATGGAGATGATAGTGGGCACCACCTCTGACCTGCATCTTTTTAGCACTGCGAGCCCACCAAGGAGCTCTGCCTCTGCTGCTTCCCAAGCCTGAGAAAATGCAGCAGTGACTTGGGGTGGAGGATGGGGCAAGGAGGAGGATGCCTCCTGCTCCTTCTAGAGATGGTACCCCATCGCTTTCCTCCTCCACTAGCTTGAGTGGAAATCCAGCAAAGATGCCTTTGACTGGCACCTCCTATCACATGGCTGCATTTCAGCTACAAAGTATGCTGGGAAACTAGCATTTTAAGGTTTCAGAGAGGGTGTTACAGGCAGAATTCTGAGATGACCCCATCATCTCTGCTCTCTTGGTATTGCATATGTGATTATGTTACATTGCGCAGCAAAGGAATTTTGCAGACCTAATTAGGTCCCAAATCAGTTGATTTGGGGTTAATCATAAGGGAGATTATCCTATGGGTCTAACATAGTAACACGAGTTCTTTAAAAGCAGTTTTCTCCAACTCGCAGCATGAGTCAGATTGCAAGTGTGAGAAGGGTTCAACATGCCACAGCTGCCTTGAAGATGGAAGGGGCCACGTGGCAAGGGACATGAACAGCCCCTGGCAGCCAGCAGGGAACAGACCTCAGCACTACAATCACAGGAATTGAATTCTGTGAATAACAGGTAGGAGCCTGAAAGAACACACCAGCTCCAGCTGAGAAGCACCAGCCAGCACTCTAGTCGCAGCCCAGTGTGGCCCTGGGCAGAGAACATGGCCATGCCGTCCTGGATTCCAATCACAGAACTGAGGTGAGAAATGAGTGTTGTTTTAAGCCACTAAGTTTGTGGAAAATTTGTTACACAGCATAGAAAACTACTGTAGGAGTCATTTGTTGCCTTCTACCGAGGTTCACAGCAGGGTGAGACGTAAGCAGAAAGGTTCAGATACCGAGGGGTCAAAATGAAGGATGAGACACGCTCCAGGGTCAAAGCAGTTAGGGACTATGAGCTATTTAAGGGAAGCTACCCACGAGTCGGGCAGCTTTGTGGAAACAGCAGAAACAGCGTGGCCCAGCTCTTCAAAACGCTCCGCCCTCCCCAGGCTGCTGATGCCAACACATCCCCAGAGAGGGACGATCAGGCCCCTCCACGTCAGCTACAGGCTCCTTCTGAAGAGAACGCTGATTTGGCCAAAAACTCAGCAAACTATAAACTTAAATGAATACATCCTACAGTAAATTAAAACAGCACAAAACCACAAGTATATACAAAATCTTTATAAATTCACATATTTCACCAAAAGTGTACAAGCACTCTCAATTCATTGGGACAAAAATGAACATTTTTGTTCTCCACAGGTCACTGAATGAAGTCACTGTACAATTCAGAGAAGCAACAGAGGAACTGAACTAGGTTTGAAACAATACTGTGTCATGTAAAAACCACAGCTCACGGTTGAACCTAAACATTGTGAATGCGTTGAGCACCTGCCCTCGCTTTATCTGGTGACAGGACTGACCTGCTTGCTAAATAAGGCTTTGATTCCTAAGATGCACAAATTTCCAAAACTGTTAACATCTCTACTTATAAATTAATTCACAGGATTCGTACAGTTGCTTTTAGCTTCAACTGGGTATTAGCAAAAATAATACAAAATGATCCCTTTGCAAGCAACAAGTTTACCTTCCTTCCTAAATGAAAACCTCCTATTAGATTACAACCTGTTAGCCCCTCCTCCAAAAGTCTGTGACCTTAAAGAGAGACAAGACTTTCTGTTTTACCAACCCCGAGACATCTCTTGTGCAGCCACTGCTAGACTGGCCCGGACCTCAAGGAACTCGGGCCTGGCATAGCTCTTACACCCAGAAATATGTGCATGACACATGTGGAAAGGAGAGCAATTGGGGCGAGCCAGCTCGGAGGCTCGGGTGCCCCAGGCTGGCCCACTGCTGAGGTGGCGGACGCAGGGTGTGTGAGCCAAGCTCGTCTCCGCACGGGGTTTCCACAACTTAATTCACAGTCCGGGTGACTGGCTGGCCGACAGTAACGGGGACACGTCAACACAGATCTGAGCCCTTGAACAACGTGCCCGCTGCCAGCTTCTGTCCCTTCATGGAGGAGAAGCGGGGGGACAGCAAACTGGGCTGCCAGGAATCATCCCTTCTCCCCTCCAGCCTTCCAAACTCTCACTCCCTCTCGTGAAACGTACTATTCAAACGACTTTTCTCCCTCCTTGAAGCTCCGCAGACACTGCAGCTAAGAGAGATGCCAGTCCAGCAAGCAAGGCCTTCAGTGCAATTAAGGGCTCCCAGTAAGGTCAGAGGTTATGTTTCATCAGGCACCCTGCTGGCTTCCTGATGCCTCTAACAGCCTGACTTCATCTTCCGTGAGATCTTAGTGTGTTTCAGTCCATTTCCTGGATGGAAATGGGAGCAGGAACAGACAAAACCCTGGAATTACTGAAGGTGAAGCAGCCTCACCTCAGCTGATCAGCTCATTTGGGAATATTTTTAAAAAGTAGAAACCCTGTCCTATATTAAGGATTTTCCCACACAGGTGACCCATCTAAATCCTATGTTGTTAGAGTAGCTTAGGTCTTATGAGGCTATGCTTAGATAAAACCAATACTGGGTGAGATGGAATTTAGAAACATTTTTTAAGTAAGCCTCCTCACTTCCCTTCAATGAGGAAAGAAGTGCAAAGATTCAGGTGTCAGTCCCCCTTTCCTGGAAATGGGTTTAGAAAAACGAAGCTCACCTTCAAAACTCTACCAGTTCCTTAGAAAATCAACAGAACATTAGAATCAGTGCTGAAATACGAGGCAGGAACAATGGCTACAGAACTGGGCATTCTTTGAAGACAGTCTTGCTAATACTGGGAGAACCATGGAAAGGAGGGAGAGTAGGACCTTGGTTAAGTGAGGACAGAGGAAACCAGGACACAGCATCTTCTACCCAGGTTTTCATGCCAGAACATGGTTCAACCAAGGGGAGCTGAAGCCACCTGATCCCTGAAGTGGACTCAACCACCCTATTTACCCCTCAAGAAGTTGCAAGAGGATTGTTGTGCACACACACAGCTTTGAGAACTAACTGTGTTCAGTGGCTGTTCTCCTGAGGGAGCAGAATCACTTGGCAAGCTTAAAGACAAGTGTTTTCATTCTTTGAAATAAATAGGCTGTGTTAAAATTAACCAAGCCAGCCCAGAGCAAGCAGCCCACCGTGCTATAGTGCAAATCTCGCAGGAACAGGCCAGTGGAGAGGCTACACGTTGGTCTCCAGCCCCAGCAAACGCCCCATCCTTTCCACGTTCTTATCAATGGTAGCTTGACACGTTATCTCCTTGGCACATTCCAGAGGAAACCAGCCCCTTTCTCCATCTCGCAGCCTTTCCCCTTCATACCAGCCTGCAAAGAAGAGAGTCCTTGTGAAGCAACAAGCATTTGGATGAATCCTGACTGTGCTCACCCCAGAGGATATGAGCAAGTTTCAGGGGCAGCCTCCTGCCCCAGGTTGGGTACCATGGATGAGGAAAGGCAAAGAGAGCGAGGTGGACCTGAGGGAAAGGTTTCGAGGGGGAATGAATGCACACCAGGCTTAGACCTTGAGGTGAGGCCCTGAAGGCGGTGGTGAGAGACTGTGTGAGCTTGGGCTGAGCGGGCAAAGGCGTGCTCTGGGCAGTAGGAAAAACGGTTTCTTTTTTCAAAGGAAGGAAGGAAAACTTTTCATGGTTCTTTTTGAGTAACAAACCATGTGGCTGCATCCCTATCTAACACATGTAAAGGCAATAAAACGCTCAGGGAGGAGAGAGGTACACACGTGTGAGAAGACCGAAGGGAGACGGGAGAAGAGCTCCAGTAACACACAGCAGCTCGGTGGCCCTGTGCGCAGGCCTGTCCCATGAGGACGCCCACTCACCATCGCTGACGCACTGGTAAACCAGGACCACGTCCGCCACCTGCAGGGAGAGCTCGTCGGGCTGCTTGGCGGTAAAGGAGCGAGTGATCTCCACCTGGGTCAGTGCTGCGGAGGAAAGGGACAAACTGAGCTCTGGGAGCAGAGGGAAAACACAATGGGCACAAATCAGGAGTGTCCACCTACGCGGCCTTTCTGTGCAGTTCAGGGCCTCCTGGATGGAAGCAGGAAATCGCTTCCAGGCTCACTTTTGGCTCGGAGCATTAGGGTTTCAGAAGCTCAGAATCAAGAGGCCTCTTATGATGTATGAATCCCCTCATAACAGCTCGATAAGGAGTCACCAGTCATGTCACACAGTGGATGGGAAAAGAGCCATTGTGCACTGGGGAAACTGAGGCAGGACAGACTAGGTACAGTGCCAAGGCCACCAAAACCCATGCCCATCAGGGAGCTTCCCCACCACCAGCAGCAGAGCACGGACGCTGCCGAAGGTCAGAGAAAGGAGCCCCACCAAAGGTCAGAGAGCGCTCCAGGGCCCCCTCAAAACACTGAATCACAGGAGAGCAACTACTGCTGAGGCTTGGGACCCAGGACGTGACCGCTTTCTTCATTGTTTTCAACCTAACACTCGATTCTAGGGAACTTTAAGCCAATCCCTCCAGCTGTGGCACTAGGCTGTGGTTTTGGGGGCTCCGGGATAGCCAGCCCGCCCGGCTGCCCTGACCTCTAGACGGACCTTCCACCTGGAACTGTCCAGAGAACCGTGACAGGGAGGTGAAGGCACCCACAGCCAAGATGCCACCCCTCACTGCACGAGTTCCCAGCGCAGCAGAGAGTGAGGTGCGTCTTGTTAATACAACCACACTCACAACAAAGGTCACAAGGACGGTGAAGTATTTTCTTTAGGATTAAAAACACATTTCAACTTAGCTGGGACTGTCAGTATGGAGCAGACTCAACCTGCAATGCTGCCCATTAACAGAGCTAAACCTTGTGGTCAAGCAGGGCTCTTGACGTGCACCCTTTAGCTCCGTCCTCCAGGAGCCCCGAGCCACGTGTCGGGGCACTGGACCTACAGGGTGGTCACGGGCGCAGGAGGATGCAGACATCTGCACGTCTACAAGACAAGGACTGCCTGGAATTGGATGCAGACTCCTCCACTTCCAAAGCAGGGGTCACCCAGGTCTGATGCAGGGCAGCAGGAAGGAAACAGACAGGAGGCTGAGCACCAACGGCCCCAGGTCACAGACGGGCGCCTGGTCGGTACTCACAGGTGCGGTCCTCGGGCCGCTTCCCACTGCTGCGTCCCAGGGCAGTGATCCAGCGGGCTCGCTCGCTCCTAAACACAGAGGGCACAGCGACTGAGAGACAAGTGTGATCTAGGACATACAGCCACCCAGGAACCCGGAGATTCCAAGAGCGAGGAGGCTGGGAGGGTAGGAGGTATTTAAAAATGACAGTCACGGAACCCTAACGTGGGCTGAAAACTAGCCACTGTGAAAAGATTCTGAATGAATTTGGCTAGTTATTCACTAAGCGGAATTTCTCACGTGACACTGTAACATTTAACAAAGAGCTGATTACACCAACACGCTGTAATCATAAAAAACTATTCAGTACACTCACAGTCTGATGTTTAACATTTCAAAAAACTAATTTCATTAAAAATAAACCCTACTAGATCAGCCTCTCTGCACGCCCTCTCCTCCTCCTCCAAACAATTTCAGAAAAGACGAGAAACGAGATATTTAAAGTGGTTTAGTTCCTCATACAACTAATATTGCCAAGTATGAGCCTTACTGAAACAGAAATTCTGACTTTTTTTTAGATTGTTCTCAAATGCTTAAAATGGTGTCATGAGTACAGCCAAAAGAAATTTTTTTAAGAAAAACTCAACCAAGACTTTTTATACAATTATAAGCTATAATTACATGAAAAAATAATTATTGAACTAAAGGATCAAACATCTCAGTAAGCAAGCCCCAGTGCACAGTGCAGTCACCCGGTTTGTGATTCAGAAAGTCAAGCATCAGGGCTGTAATTAAACAAACCACACACTTTAACCTTGCTTATCACAGGGGCCCCTCCTCGCCCCAGGTGTGTCCACTTTCTGTTCACACTGCAGGCTTCTCGGCGCGGCCTTTCCACTCTGCTCTCCTCGCTCTCACATACGACCTTCCCTCGTTTTTGCCTCCTTTGCCCACTTGCTGTCACTCTTGGGAGCACATGTGACACCAAACCCTCACTTATCTTGGGCCTCCAGCTCTGCCGCGTTTACGCAGGGGAACCTGCCCACGAGCGGCCGGGTGGAGATGCCCACGGCCACGAGGTTCCCTCGTGCCACCCAGGGACCTCCGCGCAGCTGACGGCACTGACCACTCTGCTTCTCTTGCGGTTTCTGAAAGCGGAATCCCGGACCACGCCCACTCTCGCATCTGGCTGCTCCTGCTGCACACGTGCGCTGGACGCTGAAGGCACAGCCTCGGCTCCCCCCGCGCCTCCTCGTCGTTCGAGCCCACACATCCGGCCCCGGCGCAGTCTGCCAGCCCTGGTCCCGCGTGGCCCGGGCACGGCGGTCACACCCGGCCAACGGGAGGTCAGCTGGGCACCAGCGCAACTCAGCTCCTTCAAAAATCTAACCACTGCAAAATAATTCTCCTAGCCCCTAAACGTTCTACAATTTAGATCTTGTGACGGTTACGTAGTTGAATTAGCTATTTCCCGTTTATCCTATCAAGCAGCTCATGAGACCTAGTCTGGTCCAGAATCCTGGAGCTCAGCTAAAGTGGGTCAATTCTCTGTTCCACTGTGAGAAAAGACCCTAACCATCGCCTCCTTCCTGTTTCTCGGGGGTCAGTGACAAGGATCACAAAAGGTCGAGTGTTTTGACAGGCACTATACAAACGTGAAAGGTCATTACTGGACATGGATTCCAGATTCAATGCGGAAAAAACACTACAACCTGGAATATATATACATTTTCCCAAACAAACCTGTTTCTATATTGTGGATTTTTCTTACAGGATGCAGTGTAAGATTTTGTCAGAACTGCTATTTACCATTTTCTTCCATCCCATTCACTTCCTGCTGTTAATTAAATCATTCGCAGTGGCAGAAGAGCACAGGGCAGCCTGCACGGGCACCTCTGTCAGGAGCCGGAGCTGCTGGCTGAAGGGCTGACAGGACCCAGCACATGCGCTCGGCTTCTGGTTCTTCCTGGGAGGGATTCCGAGAAGGACCTTTGTCCACAGTTTGAGGTGAGCATATCCCATAGCAAAATATAATGGGTGGAGAAAGTTTGCATCCATCACTGAACGGGCCTGATGTCTTGTCTCTGCACACATTGGACCCGAATGCCACGCAGCTCCCACGATGAACGCAGGACCCCAGGGACACCACTCTGTGCACCCCTGGGCCCGGCCAGCCGCCGCTGCCTGTGCTCATTTCAATGAAGGTGGACAGAGGCACTCTCGGCTCCACACTCCTCTTCAAAGGCCCAGAGTGAACAGAAAGGACAGTGGGGAAACATCCCTCCTTTGTCCTTTCATCACAGATAAGCTTCTGCGTTTCTCACAGACTAACATCTCAGTAACAAGGTGACTTAAGATTGTTAACAGGCCAACAGACGTTACGGAGTACACACGGCTTGATGTACAGCCCAAAACATGTTTAACTGCATCCTTCACAGTGAAAGTGGAAAAGCAGATGGAATTTAGGGAAAACGTGCTCCAGCAGCACAAAAAGGATGTGAACAGAGAGAGAGAAAAGCGCTGACCCCACACACGGCCGCCCCGCCTTGCCTCGGGTACGGGAAAGATCATTATCTCAGCTGTGGGCCAATTCCAGGAATACCGGCTGGTAGCGGCTATGGACAGCGTGAGCGAAGCATGAAGCCGGGCTGAGTGGGGCTCAGGATGAAACCGCGTAGGACTGACGGGCGAGGAGACCCATTAGCAGCTGTCGCGTGCTTCACGGTATAAGTGACACATGGGTTGTCTCAGGAAGCAGCAGTGGATGCAAACGTGCGGAAATGTGCAACAGAAGAACCCACAGGTGATGGACCCACCCAGACCCGGAAGCCTCGGAACTGGCACCACATCTCCAGACCGGACCCCTGGAACGTGCTGTTTACAGGAACACGCGGTAGGGAAAGCGAGGCGGGGTTGGGGGACTGCCCTCAGACAGGCTGCCCTTCTGACGGGAGAGCAAAGAGGACTGGTCAGACACAGAGGGAAACTCGGACAGACAGAGAAACCAGCTCAAAAATGAGTGAGATGGCCCACACAGCAACCTGTTGCCGGAGGTGATGCAAGAAGAGGATGCGATGCTAGACACTCATCTGATGCAGCCGTCTCAAGAGGAGTACCACGCAGGACATGCCACTGCACCAGCTGCTCACCAAAACCCAAAACACCCTCGACGACTCCTCTCACTCACAGCCACCCCAGCCCACCTGATCCATAAGTGGGCCCTGGTGTCTCCGCCTCCAGAATATGCTGTTCCCCCTCCGTGCACCACAGCCCAGCACCACCAGGACGCCCTGGACCAGGGCAACAGGACCCCAACTGCTCGAGCCGTCTGCCTGGAGCTCCCACCACGGCCCACAGGGCTCCGAGTCAGCACTCCTCCAAACACCTTTGCTGAAGAGCAAGTCCCAGCCCGCCCACTACTGTGGATCACGTGTCCTCAGACAGACAACAAAGCCGAGCTGCTATCACATGACCACCTGCTTCGATGCTCAGAAAGGTCAGGCTGCCATCAGCTTTGATGCTTCCTCACGCCAGGCCAGGACCAGCTGAGGACGCCCAGGACACACAGGAACAGCTTGGGTTGAGAGGCACTGGCCTCTCCTGTCCCCGCCTCTCCCTGGTTTCTTCTGGTCTCGCCATCTCGCTCTGTTCAAGCCAGGTCTGGCAACATCAGACTGGCTCCTGAGCGAGTTCTGCACCTTCTGTGCCCAGTGCCTGGAATGCCCTGGCCCTGCATGCTCCCATGGGCGGACTCTGTCTTGTCACCCAGGGCTCAGTCCAAATGTCACCTCAGAGAAGTCTTCCTGCACCATCTCATTTAGGGTACACGTCCCCATCCCAGCACTCCAGATCATCCACTCCAGATCACGTCCCCTAGATCTGCTGTCTCCACTGTACTTACCTTTTTTTGGGGGGGGGGGGGGTGAGGAAGATCGGCCCTGAGCTAACATCTGTGCCAATCTTCCTCTATTCTGCATGTGGGTTGCTGCCACAGCATGGCCGCTGACAAGTGGTGCAGGTCTGTGCCCAGGAACCAAAACCAGGTCACCGAAAGCGGAGCGTGCCAAACTTACCCACCAGGCCACAGGGCCAGCCCCTTTACTTCTGAAATTGGATGTGGAAGAAATGCTTTCCCACTGCCCCGCTCACTGTGGGCCACTGGCCCAGGCAGACTGGACAAGTTCATCGCCACCCAAAGTTGCCCTCCCTGAAGGCAGGAGGACATGGGCAGAGGCTCCCCGAGGCCAGAGGCCCCAGGGCAGGGACACAGCCTCTGCACAGTTCACTGCTCCATCCCAGCGCCCGGAAGACACCTGAGGGGGTGCAGGTGCTCAGTAACGTCCCCAGGATTCACAGGGAGACCGAGGCTGCTCCCGGGAGGTCAGCTGTGAAGGGAAGGGGAGACCTGGGAGGACCGGGGCAGGAGGGGCAGCATGGAGGGTGGGCGAGACGGAAGCTGAGGGAAAGAATGAAGTGATGGTGGGGCCACAAGCCAGCGCTTGGAGCGCCAGGACGTTTCACGCAGCAGCGCAGACCTGGGGCGGCCCAAGGCAACATCCAGGAGTCCGAGGGTCTGCAGGGGGCACTCCAGGGCGAGAGAGACACAGGCGGGGAACAAGAACCAAGTCGTCGGGGGAAATAATTTTGGGGACGTGCGCGGTCTATTCAGTATTTCATAGAATATTTCAAACCATACAACACCCTTAATTGATACCTGAGTTTCCACAAGCTTCTTCCTTCTTAGTCTATGGACTTAAAAAAAATGTGCACGTTAGCAGTTTCTCACATTTAAGAGCATGGGCCTCCCGGGGTTTCCGTCCAGACCCAGCACAAGGCCGAGCGAGCGGCACAGAGGAGGGAAGGGACTGGCTGCGGCCCCTCCTCAGACTGAGATCTGTTACTGGAGGGAATGGGCTCCGGAGCGCCAGGGTTGGCCCAGCCCACAGGGATTCTCCTCCCTGTGAGGGGCGGCAGGGCCCCCAGCTGGTGGGTCTCCCTTTCCACCTGGGAAGGGGAGGGCTTGGACTGCACACTTGTAACTAGGGCCACCACATATTTCACCGTCCCAACACGACACTTCGGAGGGTCAAAGGGCGCTGCTGTTGATTCTGCCAGAGCCACAGGCATCGTCTGGATCCCGCAGAAACCACACGTGCAGCTGCCTTCCTCATGTGCTTCCTTGAGGCTATGGCTCCCTGCTCTGCAAACACCAGGGTCCCTCCTTCCCGTTCTGTGGCCGGCAGGCCGCACGTCCCAGATGCTCACCGGGGGCCTGCCCACCTCCCTCCGGGGAGCTGCTCTGCATTCTCACGTCCTCAGAGCTGCTGGTCTGCACGTCCACAATCCCCCATCTCTGTGCCCAGTGGCAGCACCTCCCACTGCTGAGTCCACACTCCATCTACCCTGACGCGGCCTCCACGGACAACAGGTTTTCAAAGAAGGTGAATGTCTAGGTAGGAAGCCCACTCTTTTTCAAACTAAAGAATCAGCAGGCAAAGGACACCTGTGACTGGTCTGCAGTCCCACACTGTCCAGGCCGGGGGGTGGGGACACCTGGCTTCTCAACTGGTCTGCTGATAACCAATCCACACGCGGCACAAGAGAGAAAATCTAAAAGCACGGCCCCACCGGCACAGCGTGCGAATCTCAGAAGCAAAGCAAACATTCTGCAGAGAGCAGCTCTCATGGCTCAGAACCAGGAGCACAGCCGGCCTGCAGGCCTCCGGGCACAGAGCCACGCCAGACCGTCAACAGCCGGCTGCCACTCCAAAGAAAGCGCGCCTCGGCTGGAATGCGTCTTCCTTCAACACCAACGCCATTTTAAGTCTTGTATGCTTAGAAGAGCCTGTCCATTTACTCACTTTCAACCGTGCATGGGCAGGGCAGGGAGCAGAGTGAGGGAGTCACTCCTGTGCCCAAGAAGACACCTGCCCCTCTGCCTTCTGGAATGTTCTCTCGCTGTTAAAGAACTACAAACAGGAGTCACACCCAGGGGCTGGTGGGTGACATAACTAGATATTGTGAGACAACTTCCGACTGAGGGAATGAACAGCACCCAGCCCGCAGCAAGACCAAAGGAACAGTGTGGACAGAGGCTGCAAGTGACCAGGCAGGGACCTGGCCTTGGTGTGGAAAGAACCAGGCAGGTACGTCCACTTCCTCCTCCTGGGAAATCTCAGAAATGAGGGTGGAGATGCGATACATCACAGATGGAACAGTGGGGAAAAGCCTGTGTGTGCGCGGCGGCCTGGACCGAGAGAAATGGTCCCTACATGCAGGGAAGGGCAGACAGCCAAGGACACCACAGCTCCTGACCCTAACTAAACTCGACGAGAGAAAAGCCCCAGTTCCTGAGGATGCTGTACGAGATCCTTAATGTCACGTGCCATCCAGAGCTCAGGCACACGGCCTTCTCGTTTTAAGAGCGGCTTCCAAACAAAGGACACCCAGTCTGTCCGCATGGCCACAGGGTCTGACTGCTCTCAGGGT
>NC_060267.1:184837547-184869079 GCF_021613505.1 Equus quagga | reverse complement strand
ACACCCAGTCTGTCCGCATGGCCACAGGGTCTGACTGCTCTCAGGGTGCAGGGAATGCCTTCCTGCACTGGCCACTGGCCGTGGACCGTCTTCTGAGGGGCTGTCACCTGCGTAGATAAGCAGGCACCATACCCGCCAGCAGGCCCGCCCCTGGGAATGCAGCCAGATCTCAGCTGCTCAACAGGAGCCCAGGCCTCCAAAAACCTGGTTTTGCAAACACACGCACAGGGCGAAGCTGCTCTTCTCCTCTGTCACCTCTGCTAACTCCAGTCTGGCTGGAGTGCTCTGTTCTGGTGGCTTCCCGACCGCAAGCAGCTTCACATCAGCCCATCCCTCCTGTTTCCCTCTGCCTTTGACGAGTGACTTTTGGTGACAAAGACATGAAGCGATTATGTGACGCTGTATGCAGATGCTCCGCAATGTCACCTTCTTCTGGGGTCTCCCTCTAACAGTCCAGGAACTCTGCTAAATGCTCTTAGAAAGGGGAGGCGCCTCTGGGTTTCCCTTTGCTGAGATCTGGCTCCGGTCTCAGGGTGTTATTCGCCAGCTGCTGACCCATCCCCATCACAGCATGAGCCTCGGCGGACATGGGCCGAAGCCACATTGGGGACCCAGAGGACAGAGAATTAGGGACTCCTCCCCTCCCAGTCTCACACTCTGCCCCAGCATAACTCCTGCCGGGGACCCTGTGCCCAGAGGAGGTTTCCAATTTCAGACAAACAAGCAGGTCGACTCTCTCTAAGTGGACGTGACAGTTAAGCTCTGCCTTCACCTACTGTGACGACGGACCACCTCCCTCTGGGGAGCTGCTCTGCATTCCCACGTCCTCAGGGCTGCTAGTCTGCGGGGTTCAGGATCCCACCATCTCTGTGCCCAGTAGCCGCACCTCCCACTGCTGAGTCCACATTCCGTCTACCCCCTTGCGGCCTCCATGGACAACAGGTTTTCAAATAAGGTAAATATCTAGGTAGGAAGCCCATTGTTTTTCAAACTAAAGAATCAGCAGACAAAGCACAAGCACTGGGGGACCGCAGGCAGGTCCCCGCGCCCTGGACTCACTGCGTCTCGGCCCCCAGCAGCATCTCCACCTTCTCGCTGGCGTGGTTGCTGAGCACCGTGAGCGTGAACAGGTGGCTGGCGGGATTCTGCCTGGAGTGAAGTGCCCCGGGGCTGCTCTTCCCCGGGGAGGCGTGGGGCTCCTCACTGCCACAGGGCTCCACCAACAGTTGGTCCCTCAGGGAGTAATCGTTGACGTTGTAGCTTTCTTCACTACAAGGAAAAGGTGAACAACATATCAACAGTTCAGTGGGTAACACTGCGACACTGTGACTTTTCAATCACATTTTGGGGGAGGGTGACAGGAGAGAATGATGTACATTAAAACATAAATTGGAATCTGAACTATATCTACCAATTGTGAATTAACAGAACCCTCCCAAATTAAATCCATTAGTTACTATCTTTCTGTAATGCACTCAATCGTACCTCAGGTATAAAAGCAATACTAGGAATAATTATAAACCCTGTAGGTTCACTTTACGTCATCCTGGAGCTGCCATAACAAGGGCGACGCGTGCATCGTGGTCACGCTCGAATGGGTACACCTCCCAGTCTGCCCTCCATCCGCAGGATGAAGAGGGGCCATACTCCCAAGCTCCAGTGGCAGCCCCACCCCAGCCTCCCACCACCAGGCACACGGGGTGGGGGGGAGCCCAGACTCTGCCTGCTTCTGGCAACAGGCCCAATCCACCATCTCTCCAGCCCACACAGCCTGACCTGCTGCATCAGAAAGCACCAGGACTGACCTCTCCATTCCTGCTTATGCTCAAGACCCCCAGTGTCCCCCATCTCCTGGACACCCCACACAGCACTGCGAACATGCTAATCTGGCCTCAGCTCGAAGTTCCTCAGCTGGTGCCTGAACCCCTCCCACTGCATCCTCTGCAAACGCACCTCATTTAGGGAGTCTCACAAATCTCCTAAATTCCCAGCCTGTTCTCTGAGCCCTCCCTTTCCCTTGTGCTCGCCCCTGAAGGCTCTCTGCCTGCCTGCTTCTCGCTGCTGCCTCCACCCGAGCATCACCTCCTCCTCCCAAGTCCTCGGCTCTGAAGCCCATGCCCTCAGCCTCCCTCCACAGCGCCAGCAGCTACAGACAACCATCACTCCCACCCTCCCTTGAGGTCGGCTGCCGCTCACAGCCTCTCCAGCATGGTCTCTTCTTGAATGGCCACATAGTGGATCTTCCACCACCCTGGCTTCTCGGTGCCTTGACCTTCCCTTCTCCAATGCACTGTCCTCTGCCTTCGTGCAGCCAGCCCTCCACGTCCAACCCCTGACCTTGTCACTGCCACCAGCTGCAACCTCTCTAGGACCCCAAAGTCAAACAGCACTCGAACCAGCACTATCTGCCTCTGCAACTCCTCTCTAACCTTGGGCCCCGAAGATGCTCTGACCCACCAGTCCTACAACCATCAGCTCCACCATCTTCCCTTGTCCCTGAACCGTTCACGACTTCTTGTTCGCACTGATTCAATCGCCCAGCCTGGACTTCATGGCCTCATTATGACCCCTCCTGCATACAAGCTCAGCTCCTTGGCAAACCTAAGCCCCAGTCGGATCCCGCTCTCCCTCTGCTCTGCATCTGCACCCTTGCAGTCGGACACAGGAGAGGCCAATAAACCACTGTTGAATAAATGGATGACTAGCAATAAACTCTAATGTACTCTAGGAACAATGCTGAACGATTACCTTACTTAATAACAAATGCAAATGTCCAAACTCATGAGAGCTAAGAAAAAAGAAAACTCTTTGTGTCCAGTCAACTAAACCAGGAATTTCTGAACAGGCTATTTTGCGCAAGATTTCTTAGAATTTCTTTCATTCAGTGGTGAACATCTACCTGTCAACCACTCCCTTATAACTCTCCTTGAAAAACTTCATGATTTTTCTAAAATTTAGTTTGGTTGATTCTCCCCTCAAAGAGCCAGCAAACACAGTCATCATCTATAAAAGCAAAATACTGCGTCTGATCAGGTCTGTCTGTCGTGCGGGTGGTCATCTGCATTAACGAGACGTTTATGTGGAACCCCATTTCCAGGGCCCTCCTGAGGCCACCCGCAGTCCGCACACCATACTCAGATGTACACAGTACTTCTCAGGCCAAAACGAGGCCAATGTTCACAAGGTTTTTAAAAGAGGAGGAAGCAGGATAATACACTTTACAAACAAAGGAGGTGACAGGTTTATAAGACCACGTTTACACCAACAGAGCAGTTAATTTGGGGCAGAGCAAGAAAAGCTTATCATGTTTTCTAGATATATCAGACGTGGGTTTCATGGCCCGGGACTCAGGATAAAGCCAAAAGCAGAAAGGAAAACAAAGCAAAACCTCAACAACATCAAAAATGAGAGAAAAACAGGAGGGACGAGGGCTTCCTTGTCATGGCACCTCCTCCTCACTTGTTGGTCCAACTCACCAGTTAACAAAGATGACCCGCTGGTCACAGACCCCTATTCCCAGTGACAGATGATTCTGCTTCAGACGGAGAAATGCCAGCCCCGTGCTGAGCCCTGGGCAATGGTGGCGCAGAGGTGCTCTTTGCATGTGGGACGTGCGCCCCGAGGTCAGCGCTCGAGATGACCCAAGTCCCACAGGAACACGGCCCCGAGCGGCCCCAGCAGAGTCTGAGAGCAGGAGTCACAGGAAACTAACATCAACCCACACGAATAAGCTCGTCTTCTTTCCTCTTAATTTTCAGAGTTCATATTTTCCCATGTTTGCCTAAAAACAAACAATACCAGCTACTGTGTTTAAGCGACGCTTTGAGTCTCTTTTGGGGGTAATTGGAGACCAAAGAAGTAGACAAATTAAGAGACTGTTTTTCATCGTTCTTGAGGGATGATATCTGTGATGCCATCAACTAAGACAAAGGGCACAGGGACCGGGTTCTGCCTGGGTCCCCTCGAAGGTCCACCTGGAAGGAACCACGGTGCCTTGCTCACAGCCACGTGAGCTCACCTTGAGGCATCCGTCTCTACACACCTGCACGTCCGTTTCACTGAACTTGTCTGAACTCGGAACTTTCCCAGTTTTCACTTCTGAATCCAAAACAGGACGCAGGAAACACACTTGCCTTTTTTTTTTTTAACTGATTCAATGGCAATCATCCACCATCACTGTCTTACGCAGACCTGTGAACTTCTTCCTCACGTGATATGGTTACAACTCCCGCACACTCTTCTGGTGAATTCAATGTAAAAACTGGATTCCATTTGATGGTAGTGAAGTACATGATTACTCATCCTTGTCAGCTGCCATTCAAGCCCAGAGCAACCGAAACAGGGAAGCAGCTCATCCTGCCGGTGCCTTCCGCTCGCACACACTCACTGCGCGTGCATGCTCACTGCGCGTGCACTTGTGCACTTGCTCACTGCACACACATGCTCACTGCTCATGCACACTCACTGCATGCTCACGCTCACTGCTCACGCATGCTCACTGCACACGCACACCCCATGTGGCCTCGTAAAGAATCGGTTCAAATCCATCGGCTTCCCCTCTCGGAGGCTGCCTGCTTTCGCATGAATTTCTTCCCCTAACGCAGCCACACCGCCGGTCTCTCTCACACTAACCCAGCGGACAACTCTGTGTTGAAATCTGTGCTCATGCAGAGGGAGGGGAGAGCCCCTGCCAGACGCGGCCGGGCCTGACCCCGCCCACCCCACCGCAAGCCAGGGGCCCAGAGCAGGCTAGGCCAGCGGGAAGACACCTTCCCTGAGGGCAGCAATGCCCATCAGCGTCCCCAAGTGGGTCTCCATCACTCACACATGCTTCACACGGTCTCTGGAACAATCTGGGCCACGGAATTAGGAAGTTAAACTGCTCAGAAAAGGCAGATGGAAAACCCATGTTCCCCGCAGACTTCCTCGACTGTCTCACGGCTCCCAGGCGCAGTGGCTCCTCCCAGGTGCAGCACCCGAGTCCACAGAGGCCTGCTGCCTGCAGTGTAGACGGTGGTGGGCTCCGAGGCGAGACAGCTCCTGGTTGGAGCAGCCTCTGCCAAGGTTCCCTTCTCATCTCTTTCAACAGGAGAGACCTGTCAGGGAGAAGAGGACACGGTGCCCACGTGCCGACAGCCACCCCCGGGGATGGCGCTGTGGCTCAGTGGCCCAGAGCCCGGACGGCACCCACAGCCTGCCAGCCTGGCATAGCTTGCTGAGACGAGAGCAACTTTTCCAGGAGACCGTCAGGGAGCCTCTCAACCCTCTGTCCCTAAATCTCCATACAGGCTGGAATTCTACACAGTGCCACAAACTTATTGCTTCTAAATCAGGACAATGTCTATATTGAAAACACACACACGTTTAAAATACCCAAACTGGAGTAGGGGGCGGAGCAAAATGGTGCAGTGAGCTGACCCGGGATTCTCTCCCCTCCAAAATACAACAAAGGATTGGAAAAACTGAATTTCAGAGAATAAACATAATGCCAGCTTGTTAGAGACCTACAATACCAAGAAGGCGGAGGTCATAAACTTTGCTTACACCTTCGGAGGCGCTGGAACGGTAGGAGAGAACATCGCTCCCTCCCCTAGAGTCTGCGATCGCTGCGGCGCCGGTCGGGAAGGAGCGGGGGAGGGGCAGCGCGACCGGGGGATCATCCGGGACTCCTGCCGCTGATTCAGTGGAGACCCGCTGACGGGAGGAAAGCTTCCGTCTGCGGGGACCCTATAAATCAAGGGCCTTGGGAGACCAGGGAACAGAACTGCTCTGAACCCAGACCAGCGCGTGAGAATAGCAGCCTCTCCCCTCCGGCAAAGCCAGTGGGCGCAGCCATCTTGCCCCAAGGCGGAGAGCTAACACGCTGCTCTCGACCCCCATCTAGTGGCGACAGGCTGTAACTGCAACCGAATTCTACCACCATGCGAAAAAACCGCTCCTCTACCATCCAGCAATTTATAAAAGCCCCAGACCAGAAGGAAAACAATAAAAACACAGAATTAAGTCCTGAGGACTTGGAATTAGGTAAACTAAGCGATAATGAGTTCAGAGCAGCTATAATCAAAAAACTCAATGAGGTAGAGAGAAAGATAGAGAAACAAGCCGAGTTCTGGAGTTACTTCACAAAAGAGATTGAAATCATAAAGAAGAATCAAACAGAATTACTTGAGATGAAAAACACAATGGACCAGATAAAACAGAATACAGATTCTCTGAATGCCTGTGTAGACAACCTAGAGGAGCAAATCAGCATAATTGAGGACAGACAGGCTGAATGGCACCAGACAGAGGAAGAAAGAGAACTAAGAATTTAAAAAAATGAGGAAAATCTCCGAGAGATAATGGATTCAATGAGGAGTAAAAACATAAGGATCATAGGACTTCCCGAGAATATGGAAAAGGAAAATGGAGCAGAAAGTGTGCTTAATGAAATTATTGAAGAGAATTTCCCAAATCTAGGGATCAACGGAGAAATGTGTGTAGAGGAGGGTTTTAGATCTCCTAGATTTGTCAATGTAGAAAGACCCACCGCAAGGCACATAATAGTAAAGTTGGCAAAAAGGAAAGATAAGGAAAGAATACTCAGGGAAGTAAGAAAAAAAAGAGAATAACCTATAAAGGAGCCCCTATCAGACTGTGAGCGGATTTCTCTACAGAAACCCTCCAAGCTAGGAGAGAATGGAGTGACATATTCAAAGCTTTAAAAGATAAAAATCTTCAGCCAAGAATACTCTATCCAGCAAGAATTTCCTTCAGATATGAGGGAGAAATTAAATCTTTTCCAGACAAACAAAAGTTAAGGGAATTTGTAACTAAACGCCCTCCATTACAAGAAATCCTCAAGAAGGCTCTCATACCTGAAAAAAGAAAAAAGGGAGAAAGGGGACACAATCCACAGACTAGGGAGACCGATGGATAGAACCAGAACAGGATAGCAAATATTCAATTATAGCATTAGGGTAAAGGTAAGGAAACTACCAAAACAAGGACGATCTTATCACTCTAACTACAAATGAATAAGACGAGTTGGAATAAAAAATGAAAATAATTATTTAGGAGGGGGAAAAACAAAGTGTCTAAATCAGTATTGGTCAAGTAGATAAGAGACCACCAGAGAATACACTATTATACTCGAGATTCTAAATACAAACTTCAAGGTAGACACTAAAATAAAGTACAGAACAGAGTCACAAATCATAAATAAGGAAAAATCTAAGAAACCCAGCATAAGAAATCGCAGTATTAAATGGGTTGTCTAAAGAAAACAGGAAAAGAAATGCAGGAAAACAAGATAATGAGCGACAGATTAACAGCATTAAGTCCACATGCATCAATAATCACTCTCAATGTGAATGGATTGAACTCTCCAATAAAAAGACACAGAGTGGCAAAATGGATTAAAAAACACGATCCAACAATTTGTTGCCTCCAGGAAACACACCTCAGCCCCAAGGACAAACACAGACTCAAGGTGAAGGGGTGGAGGACAATACTTCAAGCTAATAGCAAGGAAAAAAAGGCAGGTGTTGCAATTCTCATATCAGACCAAGTGGATTTCAAAATAAGACAGGTAAAGAGAGACAGAGAGGGACAATATATAATGATCAAAGGGACACTTCATCAAGAAGAAATAATGCTTATAAATATCTATGCACCCAACACAGGAGCACCAAGATTCATAAAGCAACTATTAACAGACCTAAAGGAAGATGTTAAAAACAACAGAATAATAGTAGGGGACCTCAACACCCCACTCACATCAATGGACAGATCATCCAGACAGAAAATCAACAAGGAAATAGTGGAGCTAAATGAAAAACTAAAACAATTGGACTGAATAGACATATATAGATCACTTCACCCTGAAAGAGCTGAATACACATTCTTCTCAAGTGCACATGGAACATTCTCTAGGATAGACCATATGTTGGGAAATAAGGCAAGCCTCTACAAATTTAAAAAATTGAAATAATAACAATCATCTTCTCAGATCATAGTGCTGTAAGGCTAGAAATTAATTACAAGAAAAAAGTTGAGAAAGGCACAAAGATGTGGAGACTAAACAACACACTACTGAACAAGCAATGGATCACTGAAGAAATTAAAGAAGAAATCAAAAAATACCTGGAAACAAATGAAAATGATAGCATGCCATACCAACTCATTTGGGATACTGCAAAAGCTGTATTAAGAGGAAAATTCATCGCAATACAGGCACATCTTAACAAACAAGAAAAATCCCAAATAAGCAACCTTAAAGTACACCTAACTGAACTAGAGAAAAAAGAACAAATGAAGCCCAAAGTCAGCAGAAGGAGAGAAATAATAAAAATCAGAGCAGAAATAAATACTATTGAAACGAAAAAGGCAGTAGAAAGGATCAATGAAACAAAGAGCTGGTTTTTTGAGAAGATAAATAAAATTGACAAACCACTAGCCAGACTTACAAAGAAAAAAAGGGAGAAAGCTCAAATAAACAAAATCAGAAATGAGCGAGGAGAAATAACAACAGACTCTGCAGAAATACAACAGATTATAAGAGAATACTACAAAAAACTATATGCCAACAGAATGGATAACCTAGAGGAAATGGATAAATTCTTGGACTCCTACAATCTCCCAAAGCTCACTCAAGAAGAGGCAGACAATTTCAACAGACCAATCACAAGGAAAGAGATTGAAACAGCAATCAAAAACATCCCAAAGAATAAAACCCCAGGACCAGATGGCTTTCCTGGGGAATTCTACCAAACTTTCAGAGAGGATTTAATACCTATCCTTTTCAAGCTATTCCAAAAAATTAGGGAAGATGAAACACTTCCTAACACATTCTATGAGGCCAACATCACACTGATACCAAAACCTGACAAGGACACCACGAAAAAAGAGAACTACAGGCCAATATCACTGATGAACATAGATGCAAAAATTCTCAACAAAATTTTGGCAACCAGAATTCAGCAATTCATCAAAAGGATCATACATCGTGATCAGGTGGGATTCATACCAGGGACACAGGGATGGTTCAACATCCGCAAATCAATCAACGTGATACACCACATCAACAAACTGAGGAATAAAAACCACATGATCATCTCAATAGATGCAGAGAAGGCATTTGACAAGATCCAACAGCCATTTATGATAAAAACTCTGAACAAAACGGGCATAAAAGGAAACTACCTCAACATAATAAAGGCCATATATGACAAACCCATAGCCAACATCATACTCAATGGGCAAAAACTGAACGCCATCCCCCTGAAAACAGGAACGAGACAAGGATGCCCTCTATCACCACTCTTATTTAACATAGTACTGGAGGTCCTGGCCAGAGCAATCAGGCAAGAAAAAGGAATAAAAGGAATCCAAATAGGGAGGGAAGAAGTGAAACTCTCGCTGTTTGCAGACGACATGATCTTATATATAGAAAACCCCAAAGAATCCATTGGAAAACTGTTAGAAGTAATCAACAACTACAGCAAAGCTGCAGGGTATAAAATCAATTTGCATAAATCAGTAGCATTTCTATACTCCAGTAATGAACCAACAGAAAAAGAACTCAAGAACACAATACCATTCACAATCGCAACAAAAAGAATAAAATACCTTGGGGTAAATTTAACTAAGGAAGTGAAGGACCTACATAATGAAAATTACAAGGCCTTTCTGAGAGAATTGGATGACAACATAACGAGATGGAAAGATACTCCATGTACATGGATTGGAAGAATAAACATAGTTAAAATGTCCATTCTACCTAAAGCAATCTACAGATTCAATGCCATCCCAATCAGAATCCCAATGACATTCTTTACAGAATTAGAACAAAGAATCCTAAAATTCACATGGGGCAACAAAAGACCCCAAATTTCTAAAGCAATCCTGAGAAAAAAGAACAAAACGGGAGGCATCACAATCCCTGACTTCAAAACATACTACAAAGCTACAGTAATCAAAACAGCATGGTACTGGTACAAAAACAGGTGCACAGATCAATGGAACAGAATTGAAAGCCCAGAAATAAAACCACACATCTATGGATAGCTTATCTTTGACAAAGGAGCTGAGGGCATACAATGGAGAAAAGAAAGTCTTTTCAACAAATGGTGCTGGGAAAACTGGAAAGCCACATGTAAAAGAATGAAAATTGACCATTCTTTTTCACCATTCACCAAAATAAACTCAAAATGGATCAAAGACCTAAAGCTGAGACCTGAAACCATAAGGCTTCTGGAAGAAAACGTAGGCAGTACACTCTTTGACATCAGTATTAAAAGGATCTTTTCGGACACCATGCCTTCTCAGAGAAGGGAAACAATAGAAAGAATAAACAAATGGGACTTCATCAGACTAAAGAGCTTCTTCAAGGCAAATGAAAACAGGATTGAAACAAAAAAACAACCCACTAACTGGGAAAAAATATTTGCAAATCATATATCTGACAAAGGCTTAATATCCATAATATATAAAGAACTCTCGCAACTCAACAACAAAACATCAAACAACCCAATCAAAAAATGGGCAGGAGACATGAACAGACATTTCTCCAAAGAAGATATACGGATGGCCAATAGGCACATGAAAAGATGCTCATCATCGCTGATCATCAGGGAAATGCAAATCAAAACTACACTAAGATATCACCTCACACCCGTTAGAATGACACAAATATCTAAAACTAATAGCAACAAATGTTGGAGAGGTTGCGGAGAAAAAGGAACCCTCATACACTGCTGGTGGGAATGCAAACTGCTGCAGCCACTATGGAAAACAGTATGGAGATTCCTCAAAAAGTTAAAAATAGAACTACCATACAATCCAGCCATCCCATTACTGGGTATTTATCCAAAGAGCCTGAAGTCAGCAATCCCAAAAGTCCTGTGCACCCCAATGTTTATTGCAGCACTGTTTACAATAGCCAAGACGTGGAAGCAACCTAAGTGCCCAGCAACAGACGAATGGATAAAGAAGATGTGGTACATATATACAATGGAATACTACTCAGCTGCAAAACAGAACAAAATCATTCCATTTGCAATAACATGGATGGACCTTGAGGGAATTATGTTAAGTGAAATAAGCCAGCGAGAGAAAGATAATCTGTGTATGACTCCACTCATATGAGGAATTTAAAATTATGGACTAAGAACAGTTTAGTGGATACCAGGGGAAAGGTGGGGTGGGGGGGTGGGCACAAAGGGTGAAGTGGTGCACCTACAACATGACTGACAAACATTAATGTACAACTGAAATTTCACAAGATTGTAACCTATCATTAACTCAATAAAAAAAAATAATAAAATAAAATACCCAAACTGCACACACGCGCGGGAGGTGGGGGGGTGAGCACAGGAGGAGGACGCAGGGTTGTGGGGAGACTCCAGGTCCACTGCAGCCACCCATGAGGTCCCTCCTTTTAAAGGAGAGATGCGGCAGGGATGTGGCACCGAGTGTCTGCTAAACCTGCAGGACAGGGTGGTAGTGTCCGATAATGCGCTGCATGTTTGAACTATTTCACAATTCAAGGAAAAAATATTTAAAAGTCATAAACAACAGATGCGACGGCAACACCACTGCAGGGTGTGTGGAGGCCTCAGGGTGCAGCTGCAGTGACCACGGCCCAGGAAAGCTTTTCTGCCCTGCAAGCCGCTGGTGATCTGCAGATGACATTGGTGACCGAGAACGTACTCAAGAGTGAGAGAATTCAGTACAGCAGTCAGGTTAGAAAAAGTCTTCCTGTATGTGAATGACACTCAGAAAACACACTGAAACAAGTCATTTCATTTATAAAAACCACAAAATCCATAAAATGCTTAGGATTAAACCTAAGTTTCTGCTATATGAAGACTGCCTTCAAACACTGCAGAAGAAGGCATGAATGGAGAGGAAAGTTTGATATCACAGAAGTGTCAGTTCCTCCTAAATTAACGTGCAATTTTATCACAATCCCAGCAAGAATACAAACAGGGCTTTGTGGGGGGAGTGCGGAGGGGGAAGAGTCAAGCCGATTCTAAAATATACAGGAAAATCCACACTGAGGACAGTCAGAGGACGGTGAAGAGGAGGGAGAGAGAAGCAGCACAGCCAGGATGGGGCAGAGCCGGCAGACGCACAACAGCGGACTTGCAAACTGGCCCAAGCACAGCTGGACACTTAGGGCAGGACACCGGCGAGATTTCAGATCTGCAGGGAACTGATGGGTTAGTCAGGGAACACTGGGAAGTCTGGGGAAACATCCGAGACATAAAGAAGTCTGGAGCCCAGTCTCACTTGGTAAACCAGGCTCTGGGTGCGTGGGGTCACGAAAGAGGTAGTTTTGGACACAGACCCATTGGGCCGGCCCTGCGAGGTGGCAGAGGCTCTCAAACATGCGAATGCACCATAGGGACAGCTCCCACCTTCCCTGTATCACGAACGTCTCGAGTTCATAAGGACGACCAGGGATGGAAATGAGAAGCTGACCATGGGGAGCTGGAGGGTGGAGGAAAGATGGTGCCGGGGAAGGGAGGCAGCTTCCCCCAGCCCATGGCTTGTTGTTGTTCTGGAACTTTCTTTTTTAGCCCAAAACTAACAGATGGAAACCCATCCAGCACCTCCAGCTCTTCCTTTTATAAAAGAGTTAAACTTAAAAGAAAAGACGTATCAAGAATTATTGCAAACAAAGCACGGCTTTCTGCATGTACCATCGAGTGGGGCGTACTTTTCACAGTTTGGTGGCCCCCTCCTAGCCTTGGTCTGAAATGTCCATGCAACCCCCATCCTGAGGGCCCCTTTCCTGGAATCTGCTGGCGCCCTGCCGTTGTCTCCGGAGCCCCAGCGGCCTGCACCCCTGCCTCAGAGCTGCGCTCCTGCCCCTGAACTGCCCCCACGGTTGTTGTGGCCCATCACGGCCAGGCCCAAGACCCGGCCTCCCACCCCTGTTGACGTCTACGGAATTCGGGACGTTGAGCGCCTGGCATCCCGAAACATGTTGTCCTCTCCGAGCCTCTGTGGCACTTCCAGTCCCCCTCTTCCGGGTCGTTCTCCCAGACCCCCTGAACCTGCCTGCTTTTCCTCCAGGGGTCCACGAGGCCTCTGCTGACTCACACAGGCCGGGCACCCTCAGGCCAGAGGAGAGTCCTCCCACTCTCCTTCAAGATGTGCGAGGGCTCTGCAGACCTCAATGTGTCTCTTCCCCTCCTGAAAACGTGATTTCTAAATCTCCGTGTTTGATCTTATGATTAACTGGAATAAAAATACTCCAGTTACAATTTCTGGGATGAAGAATATTGGACTATACTGAAAATTATTTCGAGTTAGCAAGTTTAAACACTTTCTCATAGACTGAAGTTGACTTCAATTGTAAAGCTTGGTTTTAGAATTATACAAACAAGTTTTTAGTGAAGTAGTACACGATTTTAAAGTAACGAAGTATAGTGTAAGGGGAGAGTTCAGACAATGCAGAACACCTGCTGAGAGCCCAGTGCCATCACTTGCTCGCTGTTGTGATCCTGAGCAATCGTGACCCTCTCTGTTTCAGTTTTCTTATCTGCAAAACAGGGATCACAATGCTGACCTCTCTGGACTGTTGTGAGGATCACGTGAGATAATGCATTCGTCACCCTGTTTCATGTAAACCTCTTACAGTGCCACCAGGCTCACTGCCGGAAACTGTTACCTGTTATTTTAAATTTTCCTGACAGACCATCATGCATTTAAACTGCCTGATAGTTCCAGGTGCTTTGCAAATGGGTAAGTGGACTAAGCACAATCTGTCAAGAAATTCATAATTTGGCAAGCACTCTGACCAGCAAAACGAGGGACGATATTTATCCAGAAACCAACTCAAAGGGCCTTGCTCAGTCCCTCCAAATAATTCTGAGGACTGACCAACACGCCACACGCCTGCTGGTTGCTGTCACAAATACAGCACAGGGTGAGACGAGGGTCACATCACTGGGAAATGAGACCTGCTCTGACGTGAGGTCACCAAAGAGGATGCCCAGGGACATACCCCAGGACCCCACCCCATTCCTGCCACCGCAGGTCTCCAACTCCACAACCTGCAGGCCCCTGGCCACCCAGGGGTGCCCAGAACCCAGGTCCTGGACGAGGAGGAGAGGGGCTGGCCTGGGAGCTGCTGACACCTGCCTGTAGCCTCCCCCGCAGCACTGCTAAAGAGCGGGGCAGCTTCTAAGGTGGGGACAAGGCTGCTCCAAATCACCGAGCCGCCCCCATTCCAGGCAGGTCGCGTCCTCTGACTTGCCTGAATGAAAGGGGAAAACACACTGAATTCACTTTTTCCAGCCACAAAGTTAGTGTCTCCTAACCAGCCGTGAGGAACGCAGCGAGAACACTGCTTCTATGAGAGCATGTGCACAGCTGACACTGAAGTATGAGAGTGGTTAGCCCCCATCACTCGCCACCTGACACCGGTCCTGATTGGGGGCTGGGGGGCTTCTTCCTGAGGCCACATTTCAGGGGCCATAACCCAGGCCTGACCCTAGAGCACACTCAGCCTTCAGGTGGGGAGCCGTGGCTGAAGGCTTCGAACCACTGCTTTAAACAATAAAATATCCCAGAAGCAGAGAGACAGTACTGGGAACGACAACGACACACGGCTCAGACCAGCCTTGCAGCAGGGACTCTCACCGTGCCAAGAGCTCCGTCCCCACGGAATTCCATGAGGAAGACGAGCCAACACACCCATCTTACAGAGGAGAACACTGGGCCCTAGCAGCCTGAAGGAACTGGCCCGATGTCCCACAGCAGGACCCGAGCCCAGCCTGCCCGGCCCCAGGCATGGACCCTGTGCTGCTCTGTTGCCACGGCCTCAACACTGAACTCGACACTCAACTCTTCTCACAAACCAGAGGAGACAGCATCTTCACCCTTGCAGCGTCACAGGACTCGAGGGTATGTGGGTGCCAGAGAAGAGGCCCGGGAGGAAAGGCAACGGGTCTCATTCCTCTCCCGCCGGCCCGCTATCTTGAATGTAGAACCCGGTGCCAGGGGGCAGACACCACCACGGTCCATGTCCAGGAAGAAGTCTGTGAGGCAGGGAGCCTGACTACCTTTCCTCAGCCAAGAGACTCGGAAAATTCATTTCCCAGGAAAGGAGCCAACTGCAGAGGAGAGACCATCCAGGTGCCTGCAGCTGCTCTGACGGGAGGCTTCAAGGGAGGAACTCAAAGTGGGGCCAGAGCAGCCGGACCCTTCCCGGCGCCGGCACAGCGTCAAGCCCCCCGGCATTCAGATGACTTGGGAAAACGCTCTTCTAACTTAAACCCTGAACTTGGCCGACGCCCTGGCAGGATCCTATCACAGAAAGCCCTCTGGTAAACCCCAAGGACGTGTAAAGTCATGTCAACACGCACCATATTCATGGAGCCAGGAGTCAGGATGGGATGTCTCCCATCTAAGTGCCTGTGCGAAGGACATTTCAGGAACAGGAGGCGTCCCTCTTTGACTTGAGAGGAGCCACAGGCAGAGGAAGCCTCCCAGCGCGGTCTGGTCCTGGTTCAAACACTCTCCTGCAACCGGGACAACTGTGGAAACACCCACTTAAAAAAACTTGCTTTGGGAAAGGTGCTTATCAAAGCAAGCAAGACAGGGGCACGTTTCTGGGCTGTTTTTCCCAATGACATTACGGGATGGGGGAAGGGGAAAATGTTCTAGAGAAATGAAGTCGAGAAGCAATGGACATACAGAGACTATTTGGAGAGGCACCTCTGGAGTCAGAGACGCACCACAGCCCCGGCTTTGCCCAGAGACGGGAGGAGCGTTCCTCTCTCTCGGCCTCAGAGTCCTTGGCATGAGAACTCGGCCGTTCGCTCTGGGTGCTGTGCACTCACCCCCAGTCCAGGATCTTCCCCCATCGTCACCGTCACTGCCCCGACTGCAGGGCACTTTGAGGTGTCGCAGCCCCATGGTCCACGGGCAGAGAACGAGGGGGTGGGAGGACAATCAGGCCGTGCTCGCGTTCACCGTCACAGACCACAAGACCCGATGGACTTCAGGCTCTACAGCGCTGTCCAGCGACCACACCAGGCCCATCCGTGCCCCATGGGGGCTGCCGGCAACGCCCGCAGGTGGAGCAGAGGCGCCAGCGTCTGAGACGCTTGCATGAGCTGCAGCGGACACTGACGCCAGCCAGGAGGGGCGGGTTGTCAACCTTCGACGCCCCCGTCTCCTTTGAAACTGACACCCCTCACCCCACAGGCCAGGCGCCCATTCCTTAACGAGTCTTCCCATTTCCCTAACTGCTCGAATGTCACCCGTGTTCGTGGAAGAGCAGTCGCACTGTGGCCGGAGCTGTCTGCATCTCACTCCTCTCCATGTCCCCCCAGCCTGGTCGCTGGCCCGCACAGCATCATGGCTGACCCACAGTCACACGGCCCTCCTGACCCAGTGTCACATGCGGGCTTCCGCCCTCCTTCAGAGCCACACGTCTTGTGACCCGGGAGACACAGGAGTCTCCTGCGGACGTCTGGGAAAGGCTCTCCTCTGCTGAGGAAAACAGCCACCGCTTGAGGAGCCGCTGCGGGCAGCTCCTGCTCACTCCTGCCCGTCACTGAGGGAGATCACGGCGCTGCCCTGCAGACTGCCTGCCACCCTGGAGCCCGGGACCCTGTCAGTGAGGGAGATCATGGCACCGCCCCACAGGACCACCCGCGACCACTAACGCCCCCGAAGCTGCACCTGCGACCCCAATGCCGCTAAGCTGGGTTCCTGGTCCCCAGCCGGGACGCTCACTCTCATCTCCATGCTGGAGATGGATGTGGACGCCTGTCATGTGTGAGGCGTGTGGTCTGGGATCCTGTCACAGAATGCCGAAGGCCATCTGAAGTGCCCAGGGAGCCTCCTGAGAGGCATGGGGTTGGCAGGACTCCCCAGGCTCCCCGACTGGTGTGTGTGTGAGATAACTCCACACCGCTGTTGCTTCCACCCCTGGGTATGAGAACAGTTAACTGCAGCTCAAACCGTAGCTGACACGACAGCATAAAATAAAAGCTACCCAGGAGCAGTCTGAACACCTCCTCCTCGCCCCTGCCGCAGGGCCGTGCACTTAGGATAATTCTCCAGGGGCAAGGAAGCCACACGATGAGCCAAGCTCCACATGTGCTTTTGCCAAAATTAATTAAAAATGTTTATTTACAACTCAGTAGACAGTGGAAAAGAATACTAAAATCACATTTCTTTTAAAAATAAAAGAGAATTCAAAGACATTCTAGTAGGGTGCGAGATGGGGGGCTCTGCTCGCTGAGCAATGCACCTGCTCAAGCTGTTTATGTTCAACCAGCTACGCGACTGGCCCACGGTCAACAGATATTCATGAAGACTGTCACGGCAGCCCTGAGTGTGCAAGGCCGACAGGACAGCATGGACCAGAGAAGCCCAAAGTGCTGGCAGAGAAAGCACGGGGTCTTCCGGGCCCACAAAGCAGCAGAAATACCCCCCCGACCCCGGGAGAAGACTGGATGAGAGCAGCCAGTGGGTGTGACAATCAACCACGGATCTACAGAATGGAAAGGACTTAGCCTGGAAGAGGCCTGGGAGCAGCGGGATCAGGGCAAGGGGAGGATTCAGCCAGGAGAGGTCCTGGCGGCTAGAAGGCGGCCCAGTGAGGCCTTCGTGTCAGAGGCCAGGGACGGAGTGTCTGCACAGGACTGGCTAGGCAGCTCTGTCTTTACAAAGTGTCCTCGGGCTGTGGGGTAAGATGTGGATGGAGGTGCGGTGGCAGAGATCCAGGTAGGTGTGTCCTACGGGCGAACACAAGGTGGCTGGGGCAAGGGCAGGAGACAAGAGAGCAGAGCCGCAGGCTCATGGGCTGCGGGGAAGATGGCAGTGGCGGACAGGAGTGCAGCGAGATGCAGGGGGCCCTACCGGGTGGATGGAGACATGAAGGCCCTTTCACCAAGGAGGGGGTGGGCTCTGGAGAAGGAACATGCTTGAAGGAGAAGATGCGGATGACGGTAACCTACGAGACCTCCAAATAAATGTGTTCAAGACAGACAACCATGATGACATTCCAAAATCAGGAAAAATGGCATTTGGTCAGTGCTAAGGAGATGTGTCCTAGAACTAAGGTGAGATGCGGCAGCACGTTTACTGACCACATGTGTAAGTGAGGCAGTGCTGACGAGCTGAGGGAGTGCGGTGGGCCGAACTGTGCCCTCCAAGAAGTACGTCAAAACCCTAAGCCCAGGACCTGGACACAGGGCCCTGTTTGGAACTAAGGTCTTGGCAGACGTCATCAAGTTAGGATGAGATCCTTCTGGAGTAGAGTGGGCCCTAGCTCCCATAACTGGTGTCCTTATAAGAAGAGGGAGATTTAGAGATGCACAGGGACCCAGGAGAAAAGAAGCCATGCAAAGACAGAGGCAGAGATGGGAGTCACACTGCCGAGACGAGGCCCCAGGAGCCAGTGGGAGCAGAAGAGGCAGGACAGGACTCCCTCGTGGGGCCTTCAGGGGTGGGCGGGGGGAGTGCTACAAAAGTCCTGATTTTGGACTTCTGCCTCCAGAACTGAGACCATAAATTCCTATTGTTTTAAGCACCCACCGTGTGGCCCTTGTTACAGCAGCTGTAAGAAACTAACACCAGGGGAAAAACTGTTCTTAGCTTCAGAGGAAACGGGAAGGTCTACGCCAGACACAAGGCACCGAACGAGAACACGGCCGTCAACTACCTGACAGAACACGTCTTCGGGAGTTTGAACCTGTTTAGGCCTTGGATTCAGTTTTCACATATCAAAACCAGGGACAATTGCACTTAATTCCTCAAGTTGTACATGGGGTACAGTCTACACTGCAATGGATAATTAATTATGAGCTATTACTAGGCACAAATTGGACACTGCCCTAAGTTATACTCACTAACCTATGAGATAACATGGCGACCTTTCCTTTTCTAGTACCATGTTACTGTTACTGCGGTGTCAGATCTGACAGGTCTGCACACCCTCCCTACTCTGAAGGTGACGCTGGGTGACAGGTAACAGCGTGCCACCACCCAGAACAGTGGCTCTCGACTGGGGGTGACCTGGGTTCCAGGGACATGACAACGGAGACTTTTTTGGCTGTCACAACTGGGAGGGAGGAACTACCGGCAGATAGTGGGCCGAGGTCAGAGACGCTGCTAAATGCCCCACAAAGCACAGGGCAGCCCCCAGCAAAGAGCCGTCAGGCCTTGTGTGCAAGCGCAGAGCTCTGCTCCAGGAGCAGGGACCAGGCGCCCACAGCGAGGCCTTGAGTATCACGAGTTCTCCTTCTTACCCAGAACAGGCACACCGGCCACGTGTCCTTTCCAATCTGGCTAACTCCCGGCAGACGCTAGAAACTTCCTTCTGACACTCTGGAAGAAGTGAACACTCCCATCCAGATGACAGCTGCACGGACTCACGGCCTGCAAGCACCTGCAGTCACAGGCCCCGCAAAGCCGAGGTGGCCCCTGGCCCAGCGACCTGTCAACCCAGCTCAGCACAAACCACCCGCCCGGCTGGATCGGGGATGAGGAACTGTCCCCCGAGCTATCTGTCCCAGTGCCAGGAGCCTCCCCAAGGATCCAGTGGTCAGCTCTGTGGCTGACCCCAGATTACAATTCGGCAGTAGTGGCTGGACCATCCACAGAGCGGGTGCAGGTAGCCACCCTTTATCTGAACCTCGTCGCTAGGCCGAAGCCACTGTCTGTTGGGAACTGGTGGAGCTCCTTTGCTGTCCCCTGGCACACGAAGCCCTGCAGGGGGTCCTGACGCTGCCCTGTGGTACCTGTGCACACGGCACGTTCCTCACACGCTGGTCATCAAGCTGCCGCGGTCTGCTCGTCGCCCACACGATGTGCTCTGGTCTCAAACAACTGTAGCCTCCAACCTACTCTCTGGTCAAGAGCTCCTCAGAAACAGGACAGGCTAACTGAGAGGAGGAATCCTGTCTCGGTGAAGGCCGGCTCAGGAACTATGGGGCGCTCTCCAGGGGGCAGCATATCCCGTTCTTCCTTTTACCAATAACACAAGTGCACACACATCTGAGCAGACGAGTGTGCAACAGCTGGGAAAGCCACGTCAGACAGCCAGGGACCCTGCGCAGGGCAGCACACTGCTGAGCAGAGCAGCGTGGGCCTTGATTCTGACCTTCCAAAGTCTGTGTTTACTGGGCAGTTCTACAAGAGTCCAAGAATAAAAGTATACTAATTGGTTTAAATACTCAATGTTTTCATCAGGTCACTGAAGACATTATAATCAAAACTATATTAATATTTAAAATCAGGTTGGTACTGTCGACATGTATTTTACCATCAAAATCAAAAGTTTAGTTCAAGGTTCTGGTCCACTGAGACAGGACAAATCTTTGAACAGCTGGAAGATGTCAGAAGTCAGGAGTCCTGGCACTTGAAGGGTCCTATACAGTTACTCTCCCCTAAAAACAAAACATCTCGACGAGAGCCAAAGAAAACAAGCGATCTCATAGGAAACCGACCAAACATAAAAATACAAAATTATAATTCCTCTCCAATCTTTATTTATAAAATTTACTTAGCTACTAGAACTATTTAAACTGTCCCAAGTAAGGGAAACAATTTCTTCTTGAAGTCACGGAAACATCATTTTCCGGCATATGAGAAATAGGCACCGGCATCATCATGTGTTTGTCATGGTTGTACTGGGGTTGTCAGGCTGGACCCTACAAAGTTCCTTTCAGCTGGACAGCCAAGCAGCTGACAGAATCCATGAGACGGTCTGACTAAAGGAGCCAAACGATAGATAGCTCGAGGTCTGCTCGATTTCGTTTGAATTTTCAAGCTAAAATGTCAGCAACTCAGAAGTCGAATGTAAATAAACACGCCATGGGGAGTTTGGGAGTTTGTTTTATGTGTTCACACAAGTCTGTCCACGGCTCTCCTCACCTCGTCTAAACCTGCCCGTGAACCACCTACTCCTGGGACACGCAGCCCACTAGCACGGCCTTCACGTGTGGAAGAGCACACCACACATGGATGTTTTCCTCTAAGTTCACACTCTGTAGGACCGGCAGGAAGATGGTGTACAACCCTGCACACAACCAGGAGTCTGAAGAAAGGAGAAGAGACACTGCCACCAGCTGATTTGGAGTATTCAATACTTCAGAGTATTGTCACACAGTCCCGGGCACGGGGAGACTTTTTAGACTAACAATTGTTAAGAGTGGGGATTTTAAATTAAGTTACAAAGAGCACTAGAGCTGTGCCCACGCTTGTTCTCAACTGGAGCAGCTTTTATCTGATTTACACAGAATTCTACAGCAGAAGAAGACTGAGAAATGCTGGCTGGGACTAGGAGCGTCACAGGGCTGTCATGAGAAACTCAATGACACAAACATGTGAAGGCTGAGGACCATGGCTTCCATGCTGTAGAGCTCAGCAGAGACTGGCGGGAAAGACAATGCTGACGATGATTCGGGTCTTATCTGGGCAGGTAACTAGAGAATGCGAAGCACAGATGCTACCACGATTTCATGCATAGAGACCAACATCTAACACCTCCAGCTTTTAAGAACCATCAGCCACCCCTGACAGGCACTTCGCACCTGGACGTACAGCCCGCGACGGCACAGGAAGGCTCACCTCTTCTTCTTGGTGATGATGAGCACATCGTTGAAGAGGAAGAAGTAGACCTGCTGTCTGGACATCCTCCTCGAGAAAAGCACCGTGTCCTCCACGTAGGCCGTCAGCTCGCCCCTCTTGACCAGCCACCGGGAAGAGGAGACCAGCGGAAAAGGCTGCAAGAGAGAAAACTCAGTTCCCATTCAAACCGAATTCAAGTCCTTTAAAGATTATCGAGTAAAACACAAACTGACATTCCAACCAATGAGACAGACCATGGCACGCATCGTTTTTCCATATAATAGGGAATTACAATTACAGAGGTACAGTCCATTCTCCAAGAAAAAACGAAAAACATTTTCCATATTAAAAACTACCAACTTGCCAATATGACAACAAAAACTCCATGAGAAGATGTTATTGGGTCAACCAAGAATGACCATCCTTCCACTGAGTCTCAACCAACCAGGAGTCACTGAGACTGAAAAACCTCAAGATGAGATCTGTCGGCATCAACTGAGTTATTTTAAATATCACAGACCAGAATCTAAACATACGGGAAAACACAGATAACCGAGGTTAACAAGAGACAAATAAAAGCCTGCATTCACTTTAGGAACTGAAAGGACTTTGATAAAAGGAGAAACACCAGGCGAACGTGTGTGCTGCCCGCTCACTCTCCTTCACCTGTCTGGGAGGACACCTGCTCTCGGCCTGTGCTGGCTCTCCTCAAGGAATTGCAGCCCTGAAAGCATCTTTCTGGCTGTGAAAATGAAGTTCTTCCAAACAACCCATCCTAATCTCACAGAAAAGGCTGCATACAAGGAATTCCATTCTGTTTTTTTCTTCATTCAGTTTCCAGTTTCCAACCGGAAAACTCTCAAAACCACAGAATAATCCCTACCCTTAAGAGCTCTTTTTTTTTTAAGTTACCAGAAATACTTACTGCCAAAAATCTGATTTAAAAAGCTATATCCATAAAATAAGCAAAAATTCTTGGACATGAAAGCGAACTGTTTTAGTGTGGTGCAATCACATGTTATCCTTTCCAGGGAATAATGATTAAAAACAGCCTTGGGAAACTAAGGATATTAGGGAGGAAGTAAGAAGGCTAAGACAGGATTTCATATTTTTTTTAACTTCATAAAGGACTTTTATAAGAAAGTTGCTTATTAGTTATATATGATTTTCCTGAAGGTTTAAAAAAGATGAAAGATCATGTCTGACCTCAAACTTTAAAAATGGCTATTAAGGGAGTTCGTGGCGTTTCCAGCCCCAAATCTCAAATCAGACAATTACCCAATAGGGACGGCTGAGACTTAAAAGGCTGACAGACAGAGAGATTGCTCAGAAAATGCAGGAGGATCCCCCCAGCAGCACACATGAGAGCTGCCGGTCAGGGCAGGTCCCGCTGAGTGCTGTCGGGACTGAACACTGCCCTCCGGCTACTGTGTGTAGCCCTTCGGATGAACAAGGACAGGACCACGGCCGTGTCCAGTGCACATGCCACCCTGTGGCTGTTATCAATTTAGGGGATGGAGGAAGAAAGGTTTTCAAACTGTTTTGTTGTTTTCAAATAGATGGATTTTTATGGACTCCTCATACTCCACTAGGCAAAAATAAAAACTTCTAATGAATATCTAAAATTGACAGTGGCTTTCAATACATCTATGCTTCTTTTGAAAACAAAAATCTGATATCATAAATGTTTTTTGTTTCAGAATGTACTGTTGAAAGATTAAACGCATTCAGATAGTTTATTTTTAAAGAAATTATGAAAATGACCGAAAGAATCAGAACAAACCAGAACGGGCATAAGTGAGTCCCCATACTTCAGAAGCTCTAAGACTAGAACCCAGGTGTGAATCAAAAAATAGACAAGAAATTCATGAACGAAAATACACCTTAAAGGCACTGACGTAATTCCTATGGAGAAAAGACTTTTTCTTTTTTGTGTTAATTAGCATCCTAGAAAACTAGCCTCAGCATAAAATTTAACTCATTTTATGGGCCAGCAAGACAAGGAAGAGCTGCTGAAGAGTGATTTTTTAAAAATTGAGATAAAATTAATCATTTAACTGTTTAAAAGTATACATATAATAAAGTGGCATTTAGCACATTCATAATGTTGTACAATGATCCTCACTGTCTACTTCCAGAACACTTTCACTACCCTAAAAAGAAACCCATAGCATTAAGTAGTCACTCTCTATTCTGCCCTCCCAATGGCAACCACCATTCTACTTTTTAGCGCTATGGATTTGCCTATTGTGGACATTCCATATAAACTGAATTATAGAACATGCGACCTTTCTTGTCTGACTTATTTCACTTAGCATCGTGTTTTCAAGGTTCATCCATGTTGTAGCATTTATCAGAACTTCGTTCCTTTTTATGGCTGAACACTATTTCACTGTATGGATGCACCACATTTTGCTTATCAACTCACCAATTTTCTTGAGGGACATTTGGGTTATTTCCATTTTTTTGGCTATTATGAGGAAGGTTGCCAAGAACATCCACACACCAGTTTTTATTGAAGAACTGTTTTCAGTTCTCCACATAGGAGTGGAACTGCTAGGTCATTTGGTAACTCTTACGTTTAAACTTTTTGAGGAACCACCAAACTGTCTTCTACAGTGCAAAGACTTTTTAACACCTCAGATTTCTTCATTTTGTCTGCTATATGTTCGACTTCTACTTGCTAGCAAGGCCGCCAAACACCAACCAGCAAACCCATCCACCAACCAACATACCACCCCCCCCCTCAATCACCGTTAAATTATGGCTTATAGAGTAGCCCAAGAATCCTCAGCTTCTCCATGTGCTAACTTATAAGGTCAAACTTTCTATTACCAGACAAAAATTAATCCTCCCAACTCTGGGAGGCAACTTTTAGAGAAAGCTGTAGTCTCGTGAGAAAAAACACCGGATGTGAGACACAAATTAAGCTCTGGTCTCTGATCTAAGTCTGGTGACCAACTTTTTCTCTATAACCCTCACTTCCTTTCCATCCACCAAGCTCCTCGAATGCAAGTCCAATCTGTTTAAACTGTTTCCCACCCCATTCGCTCATCAACACACTGCAATACATCCCCCGCACCAGGGACACTCTTCTGACAACACGTCTAATGGTGTTTATGTCTGTTTGCTACAAACCAGGGCTGTTTCCAGTTCTTTACATCCATTATTAATGTAATCCTCACAATAACTCTAGGGGGGAAGTACTATTATCAGCTTCATTTTACGGTTCAAAAAACTAATAAGACATGAAAGTCAAGAGATGCCCAAGGTCACACAGCTGGTAAGTGGTGGGGCCACAACAGGAGCCCAGGCAGGCCAGCTGCAGGGTCCACTGGCTTCCCATGTGCCATGCCAGGGACAATTTCCACCCCTCTCGTTCTTCTACTGTGCAGCACACGACGCTCTTCCAGAAACTGACACATTCAAAAATGAAAACACATGTGAGTGTTGTCATACATACGCATATGCATATGTATATATATATTTACACACACACACATATATAAGCTTTTTCCCCCTTCAAACTAGAGGACCAGCATTATCACACCATCATTGTTAAGAATGTGGACATTGGAGTCACTTGCAGGTCTGAATGAATCCAGGCTTCATCCTTCTTGTATAACTTTGAGCAGATTATTTAACTATCTCTAGCTTCAGATCCCTCAACTATAAAATGGGAATAATAGGAGGATGCTTCATGGAGTTCTCACGAGAATTAAATGAGACTACATGAAAATGGCACCCAAGAATACTTAACAAGCATTTTCCCGGTAGCATCGGCTGTGGCAGTGCACCACACCATAAACCAAAGACGGCCAGTGTAGACCTCGCCACCTTTCCTAAAACACTGTTTCTCCTCACGGATCCCAATCGTAGTACACAGCGTGTCTCCATCCAGTCAACCAGCCTGGACGCTGGGGAACCCGCTGCTGCCCAGTCTCGGCACCCTGCCTGTCCCTCCTCATCTGCTTCCAGTCCCCTAACTGGTTTCAGTCTCTGGGCTCATTACGTGCCCAGCTCATCCTCTGTGCGGCTGCCATAAGGCACGTCTCCAGTAACACACTAAATCTGGTGTGTGTGTGTGGAGTGGGGAGGGGGTTGGTTATAAAAAACCAAGTACTATAAAAACCACTAAGTGAGACACCATCCCCCTGCTCCTCACCTCGCCAGATCCCCCCGTGAGGCAGTAACTGTTATTGTTCTTCTGTAACTTTGCAGAGATTTCTTGCACATAAGCAAACTGTGTATTCTTCTTTCTTTCTGTCCTGCATCTTTTTCCACTTAATATAGGAGAAACCTTTCCATCTCAGTACCTAAAATTCTCCTTCATTCTTTTTTGTTTACTTGAGTGGTATTATGTTATCTGGGTATAGTAAAAGCTATCTAATCAGTCCCCTATTGATAGATATTTAGGTCGCTTCTAATCTTTTGCAACTACAAACAACGCCCAATGAATAACTCTGTGTGTATGTGTCTGTATACACGTTTGTGTGTGATTTTATACATTCAGGAGTCTATCCACACGGTAAATTCTTAGAAGTAAAATTGCTGGTCACAGGAACTTGCATTTGTAATTTTGACGATTACTGCCAAATCGCCCACCACTGGGGTTCCAACAGTCTTTCCCACCAACCACATGTAAAAGCGCCTTTCCCTCCAACCTCACTGATAAAACGTGAGAACTTCTGAGTCATTTATAAACCTAAGACGTGAAACACATTATTTTAATTTCAATCAGCAATTTTCTTCCGAATGAGGTAAATCATCTTTTCAAACATTTATCGTTTATCCTCTTCTGGGAGCACTTTTCCAACGTGCCATTTTCTGATGGTCTTTCCTCCCTATCTTTTTCTTATCACTTCAAGTTTGTATGTTGGGGATATTAACCCTTTGTCTTTATGTGAGCTGCAAATACTTTTTCCAATTTGCTATTTTCTTTTTCATTTTTCTATGGCTTTTATTTTTTCCTCTATAGAGAAATTTTTTAAATTTTCATATCGATGAATTTATCAATTTTTCTTTGAATGACTTGTGGATGTGGAATAAGCACAAAGGCCTTTTTCCCACATTGCTAAAGTCCTTACTAAATGCACGTCTGGCCGTGTCACTTCCTGCTGAGAACTTCTCAGGGGCTCCCAGACAGCCTCGCTCAGCCCTTCCTCTTAGCATGCAGGCCCCCTGAGAGCTTCTGCTCACCACTCCGGTTCTGCCCTGCTCCCCTTGCACCCCAAGTCTACGCTCACGGATGAGAACAAGGCCTGGGCTGCAGCAGCCAAGACCACGCCCCGTGAGTTTGTTCCTGCCCCGACTCCTGGGAGACTCTCCCTAAGTCATCCTCAAGATTCCGCTCACACCTCTGGCAGGAACCTGGACTGCTGCAAGCTCCTGCCCTCCACCTTTCTCTCGGGCTGCCCCCCCCCCCCGCCCCCCGCTCCCAGTGCTCCCAACAGTCCTCCATCCCTGGGACGGCTGCAGGCTTGCTGCCTCCTCCAGGCCTCTGGGGTCTTCCCCACCCTGTCAGGCTCCCGAGGGCGGGGCCCTGAGTTTGTCCTCCACCTGCCTCCACGGAGAAGGCGCTCATTACCCCTGTGGAGGGACAGACGTGCTTAGACGGGTCCTGACCTTCTCCGAACATCTACCTTCTCACCTTTAAGACGACTGAATAAAAATGTTCCCTGTTACCCACAAAGTGCTAGGGAAACAAAGTCCTAAGATCTTATTAGTATTTCTAAGTGGTCTGAATTCAGTGCTTCATTATAAAGCTAAACTAAAAATATTTTCCTTTAAACTTACAAAAATTTAAATTATCGAACCAAAAGAAAACAAATAGCCAAAAACTCATGAACTCAATTGATGTTAATCACTTACTCTTAAAGATCCTTGGAGTAAGCATTTTTCAATTACAAGTTAATTCTGGGTTCTAGAGAAACAGAGCTTAAAGACATCTTAAACCAACTGATTTTCAGTGAAGAAGGAAAAATAAAAATGGTTAGGAAAGAGAATTATCATCTTTAAAAAGGAGGGGATAAAAAAACTCGGATGTCCAAACATATTTCTTAAAATATTTAGAAACAAAGTACAGAGAAGGACAAGATCCTTTTTGAAGGACGGGTTTGAAATTGCTGTAAGTTTCCATATGAGGAAATCATAACTATTGAAAGTGTCCGTGTCTGTGCTCTTTTTAGGTACCCACCACCCTCTGTTCTAAGAAGAATGATGCATCACTTTTCTGCAAATCGTTGTGGTTGGGTTTACGGTGGAACAGTTTACATGACCCGCAAGTCAGGACGCCTGGACCCTCGTGCTGACTCTGTCACCACCAGCCAAGCGACCCTGTTAGCAGTTCCTTATTCTCTGGGCCTTGTTTTCCTCATGTATTAGATAAAAGGGTGTGGCTGCACTGGATCAGGGTCCTCGAGCTACACGACACTGCAGAGAATCTGCTCGGCAGCTGATAACTATTCCATGCCATCAGGTAGGAACACATTTACCATGAAAACATGAAGTTGCTTAGCTAAATTTACACGTTATGATGAAACAGAATCACGATCATGAGCACTCACACCCATGAGGACTCAGCTATGACCCAACAAAGGGCTGGCCATGGCCTAGATTTGCCATTAATTGCCATTTCTTCTTTGTGCCTCCTGTCATCTGCTCCTGAGCAGTATCAGACAACACATATTCAAAACAAACTTGGAAAGAACATCCCACTAACAATCCTTTTTATAAACTGGAGAAGGAGCGTCCGCTTTTGATTTGCGAGAACACCCTGCTCCAGCTCATGGAATACCACTGGTTTGCAGGACACTGAGAATATGGAAGAAATCTTTCCAATCTAAAATTCTATTATTTTTAACTACCCTTTTCCCAAGTTTGATGTCTTTCTGGAAAAAAAAAATGTGCTAGTTAGATAATATCTGACGTCAAGGCCTGGAGAAAGGTCACTTTGTCTGGTACATGCAGGAGCAGAACTGCCTAAAGCTCCTGGGACTCCCTCTGCCAGCCTCTCTCTAATCAACTTGCTGCCCCTCTTTGAAAAGCAAATTCAACTCTCTCAACTATCTCTCTATTTACGTAAGATTTAAGCAAGAGCAGTAACAAATCTGTTCACAAAGAAGTAGGAGAATACCTTGATTTTAAATTCCAGCTGGGAGTTAATTGTGTACATCATTTCGGTCCTTTCCATCTTCCGGGCGCCTTCATTGCACAGTCGAACCAGCTGGGAACACAGAATCACAGGCGGGTTAAGAGGTCACGGGCAGAAACCTCACTTTCAAAAGCAGACCTCGTGCAGGAAGTAATTAGCACTGGAAGCCCCGGGGACTCATTTCTGACCGTTAACGAACTCAGAGTTTCACAGTTAAGACATGGCACCTGCTCAAGAGTGGTGTCATTAGGATGTGAAGACAGAGGGAACAAAACATCCTGGGAAGTTTCAGGGACACACACCCTGTGTGTTCTCAGGCCCAGGCCCCCCGCACACACGGGACCGGCTCCTCGTGCAGTCCAGGGCTCTGTCCACACTGCTCCCTCCTCTGCCCTCCTCGCCTTCGCCCATGGAACCCCACCCAACCTTGGGGCAAGCTGTGCCCCTCTCCACTTCCAACCAGAGCAGCAGGAGGTAGCCGCCCACTTCAAAGGCAAAGCCTGTGACCAGGAACGGGAGGCTGAAAGCAGAGGGGAGCCTTCGCTCAGCTGGAGCCTGATGGTCAACGGTCCTTCAAGGACGGCCACACTAAAGGACATGCAGTTTAACCAGAACTCCTGAACTACCTGCAAACTGCATGCATTCAGTCCTCTGACCAGCGCCTGTGATACTGTCATTTATTATGAGAAACGTCTACCTGGCCTTTGTCCACAGCTCCTGGCACATGCCACCCAAAAGCCTTGTCACTTCCTGTTCAAGAGCCACAGGACATCTTTAGCTGTAACATTTATTCACAACAAGCCCCTTTCAACCACACCTGAGTGTATGTTAATGCGGTAAGTTCTGGAAAGGCCCTAGGAAGGGAGCTGGCTGCCGGGAGAACCAACCGTGTGATGAGAGGGCAGAAGCTTCAGCCCTGCTCCTAGATGTCCACCGCAGGGCAGAGGGGCTGTGGCTCAGCTAGGTCACTAACGGCAATGATTTAATTCATCTCTCGTGCCTGCATAATGAAGCCTCCATAAGAACCCCTGCACTCCAGGGTTCAGACAGCGTCTGGGCTGGTGACAAGGACGCATCCACGTGCTGGGAGGGCGGCACACCCCAAACTCCATGGGGCCAGAAGCTCCCATGCTCTCAACCCTTCTGGCCCTCACCTCTCCCCTCAGCTGGCTGTTCATTCATGTCCTTTAACATCTCTTGTAATAAAACAATAACCTAGTAAGTAAACTGCTTCCTGAGTTCTGTGAGCTGCTCTAGCAAATTGACTGAATCCAGTTGAGTCACGGGAACCTCTTATTTACAGCCCGTCCATCAGAAGCGCATGTGACAACTTGGACTCGTGACAGGCCAGTGCATTGAGTGGGGAGGAGTCTTGTGGGCCTGAGCCCTCACCTGTGAGATCTGACAGGTTCCAGGTAGAGCCAGAACAAGTCGTAGGACACCCAGCGGGTGCAGCAGACTTGCTCGGCATGGGGACCCTCACATCTGGCAACAGAAGTGTCAGAAGGGACGTGTTCTGTGAATACTGAGTGCAGAACAGGAGCTGTTCCTTTACGCTATACCTGACACACAATTAGTCATTGGCCTAAACCAAAACAAACTCTCATGTCCAGTTTTTCTTTTTTTTTTTTTGCTGAGAAAGATTGGCTCTGAGACAACATCTGTTGAGGATCTTCCTCTTTTTTTTTTTTTCCTCCCCAAAGCCCCAGTACATAGTTGTATATTTTAGCTGTAGGTCCTTCTAGTTCCTCTATGTGAGCTGCCACCACAGCATGGCTGCTGACAGATGAATGGTGTAGTTCCATGACCGGGAACTGAACTTGGGCCACTAAGGCAGAGCATGCCAAACTCTAACCACTAGGCAATGAGGCCTGGCTCCCCAATTTCTTACTAACTGAAAAGTCTGTAAAAAAATGGGTCATTGGCCATAAAGACAAATGTGAGTCTCAAAAATAAAAGCTGGAAATTCTAATTGGATTTATTTAGTTAGAATTGGGTAAGTCAGACATGCCCACTGTAAGAAAAAAGATGCTAACACAGGAATAAATAAAATAGGCATAAACGGTTCTGACCCGAGCCCACTGCGCAGCAGTAACTGGAGACAGGCTGGGTTCTGCTTTCTCTTTTCTTGTGCTTATGCAAAGACACACACATGTACAATCTTTACATGGTTTCTCTTTTCCTATGCTTACGTGAACACACACACATACGTGTATAGAAATCTTCCCTTTACATTTATTTTTGTAAATGGATCATTCTATGCTCATCTGTGACTCAATTCTTTTCACTTACAATATTCCCCTGATAAATGTAACCAATCACTGAAAACAAGTTTATTTTGCACCTGGTATGCGTCAGGGGCCGGGTGACAACACTCAACATACAATCCGCATCCTACTTAGTGGGGGTGGGGTACAGGAAAGACCTGAGACCTGAAAACTATAGACTGTAGTCTCCTACAGGAAAGAGCAGGGGGTGAGGGAGGGATGTGGGGGAACGGGCTGCTCTGAGAGGCGCTTTCCGCTGCAGCTAAGGGAACAGGGGAGCTAGTGTCTGAATGGGGGGGGCAGCGGTCCTGGCAGAGAGAGCCCCCTGCACAGAGGGCCCATGACAAAAGTGTCTGAGGAAGTAAAGATACTGAACAAGGAGGACAGCACCAACAAGGCTGAGGGGCGGCCAGGCCCAGAGCTCGCAGGTTTTCATGGCGCTGGCCTGTACCTAAGAAGGGAAGGCCAGGCCCAGAGCTCGCGGGTTCTCACGGCGCTGGCCTGTCCCTAAGAAGGGAAGGCCAGGCCCA
>NC_060267.1:184836939-184837537 GCF_021613505.1 Equus quagga | reverse complement strand
CCTAAGAAGGGAAGGCCAGGCCCAGAGCTTGCGGATTCTCATGGCACTGGCCTGTACCCAAGTGGGAGGAGAGGCCACCGCCGGCTTTCAGCAGTGGAGGGACACAATGCCTTCATGCTCTGATCACAAGGCTTCCCAGGACATGTCTATTTATCCCCTCCTGATGGATGCTCAGACGGTCCCTGATTGCTAACAGCTCTCTGAACGTGGGGGGATGGCCACCCTCAGTCACAGCATACCTTTGGTTCTGAGAGTCTGAAAGGCTCTCTGGTGGCCATCCCCGAGCCACACAAGGCGCCGGGACCACCCTGGCTGGGGTCAGGGCCGCCTGCGCCTGAGAGATCCCAGAAGGAGGCAGACATCCCAGCATAAGCCAGGTGGGCAGCTGTCGTGTGGGCCATTTTCACCACTTCTCTTGAGGAACATGTTTGTAGTCCCTAATCTATGCTCCTAGACCTGGTCTGTCCCCCAGGCACGACTCCAACACCTAGATAACACCTCACCTGGGACGCCCCACAGCCGTCTCACGCTCAGAATGAGGACGACCAAATCTCAGCACCACCTTCAGCACCCCCACCCCGGCCTGTGTTCTCCATCT
>NC_060267.1:184809472-184836929 GCF_021613505.1 Equus quagga | reverse complement strand
ACCAAACCTCAGCACCACCTTCAGCACCCCCACCCCGGCCCGTGCTCTCCATCTCAGGACTGATCCCAGCACATCCAGTGCCACAGCCAAACCCCCGGCCTCACCACTCGCAGACGCCTCCCTCTCCTTGGTCCCCCACCTCCAAATGGTCTCAAAGTCTCCTCAAGACTGCTGTCTTGCTGTCTGCATGCCTCCACGTGTCCCCTGAACTCAGGCTCAAACTCCTCTTCCCCTGGATTGCTGGCCTCCTAATTCTCCACCATCCATCCTGCACTGGCCTTACGCATCCTCCAAAACAAGGCTGTTGGTTTTTCCAAGCTCAAACCTGATCACGAAAGTCCTGGGCTTAAAATCCTTAACAGGCTCCAGCAGCTCTCAGAACTAAGTCTTGGCGAGACGGTGCCTGGACCTCCTCACTGAGCCCGAGCTCTCAGCACGTCTCCGGCTGCAGCCCGCACAGGGCACCTTCTGCACGGGCTCCCTCTGCTGAACTCGCTCCACCAGCCCAGCCAACGGCTTCCTCTTCCATGGAGATTTCCAGGCCCTGCAGGTCTTTCAGGCTCATGCTGGGCACAGCCTCTCCAGAAGGACTGGAGAGCAGACACTGGGCAACTCCCGTGTCTGTGAGCAGTGCCAGCCCAGCACCGAAACACAGTGACGCTCAGCAACCATTCCTGCGTAAACAAACCACCTTCAGAGACGATTTATAAGTCACTTAAAAAAAAGAACCATTCCTTTACAGTTATCCCACTTTAAAATGAAGGGGAAAAATGGCATCACTAAGTTTGGGTTATCATTTTATTTCCTAAATTTCCAAATATCATATCCATCAGCAAAAGATGGAGTCATGATACCACTTCAGAAGAATACACCTCAGAGAGCACGCTGAAAACGAAAAAGTCCCCAAAGAGCCTTCGGCGGTGGCATCGGCAGTGGAGGCCACTTCAGTGACGATTCTGAAGGGACAATCGCAAATCTGGACTTGTGCTCTGGTGTTTTTATAAAATCAGCCTCAGTATATCAAAGCCGTCAAAGCTCTGTTATGTTTAACTCATTGCTTTTTTGTTTTAGGGCAAATGTATTTGAAAAAAATAAACAGCTCAATCCCTCTAATAAAGAAATATAAATTAAAACAAAAATACAGTATTTTCAACCTATCAAATTCACAAAGATTAAGAGTGTCTGACACTGGGAAGAGCAAGACAGCAGTAAGTCAGACACTTAGAAAACTTCCGGTGGTCACAGGCCTGGGGCCCTTTCTGAAGGCACTCGGGGCCTTTAAGAATGCCCACTTTTTGTTCCAACAAACCCACTTCTGGAAGCTTATCTTTGGAAATAATCGGATGAGTACACTCGTTTATGTAGGACAGCACCACGCAGCACACTGAGAACAGGGGATGAAATGGTACCATGGGAACCCGCTCCCAGCGCACGTGAACGCCGTGCTAGCACCGGAGCAGAGCCCCCAGGAGGGACACTCAGAGGAAGGACAACGGTCAGCACCTTTGATGAGATCCCTGATACACTTCCCGTCTCTTACTTAAATTTTCCAAATTTTCTGTAATGCACACCTACTCCTTTATTTTCAAAATCCCCTTCTCAAACCCTAAATGCATCCTTACAGAGCAGGACGTAGAGGGAAAGGAGAAACCTTGTGGATCCTTCCCACCCACACTCCTCTCCCTTTACCATCAGCAAACACAGCTGAATCCGACGCATTGGTTCTGGGACTATTTCCATAGATGACAACAGGCGCATACACAAACCCGCTTCATTCCCCAGACGTCATTCCCCTCTGTGATGTTCCCCACCTCACGTCCCTCACTCAGAGAGCTCCTCACATTCTCAGATGTTTATCTACCTCTCTGTAAACTCTGGCGCAGTAAATTTCAGAAGATTAAAGAGACTTAGCTACTTTGCCGCTGGAGGAAAGCTGCGAGTGCAGGCAGTGACGCCCTTTCCACAGAGAGGGGGGAGGGCACACGGGAGAGAGACCACCCCTTGACCTCCACCCCTGACCACCCACACTGCCATGCTCAGGCTGCCCTCTCGGATCCCCTGCAACCTCCCCCAGCTCCACCCAGCACGTGAGCAGCACAGCGGGCAGTGAACGCATCTGCCATTTACCAGAAATGTCTTTCTTGTTCTGAGTTGTCAGACTAGGTAAGCGAGTCCCTCCAAGGCCCACATCAGTAGCTTCTCACAGTTCCTCCAGCAACGTGCATGAGCAATGTCACTGAAGTGTTAGTCACACTATGCAAATAAATCGCATTAGCGTTTTAATTACCAAAATAGGCATTCCTCATTTTTTCCAAGAATGAATAACTATCCAGACAGACTTGCTCAAGGGCCTTAGGTTGAGTCTGGTTTCTAAGACCTTGGGCCTTGACATACCCAATTTCACTCTCTAAAATAAACATTGGGAACTCCCAATTTCTTTCACTTCAGATAAAGCAAACAAGTGAAATTCTGCATTTTAATTCTGAACCATAAATGTTCTCTATATGCAATCTTTCCATTGAAAACACTGGTATCGTTTTCCCAGAATATACAAAACCCCATCAGTAACCTTTACAAATGAAAAAGATTAGTTCCTGAGTAGCTATATTAGTGATTTCAGTTCCCATGTAACACTAGGCGACTAGGGGAATAATTCTGATATTCAAGACCCATGGTGGAGAGAGAGAAAGCCAGCCACCTGCAGAGAACGCCTCCTATGGACTTCCAGGGTGAGGGGAAAGCAGTTCACTGACCCCCTCGGTCACAGCCACCGGCCTTGCCTAAGTGCCAGGGTCAGCCCAGGAGAACCAGAGCCGCCTGAAGGAGGCCACCATCCCTGCCACCGGAAGGGGAAATTCTGAAACATGACCATTCAAAGCTCAATCCAACAACCAGGTACCACCACCTTCCTCTCTCCAACTTCTCAGTAATAACCAAACAAACTTTGACAAAATCCCTTTCACATCCAAGGCCAGAACTTCTCCAGCAGCTTCTCCTACAGACCCGCCCCCAGCCCCAAGTCAGGCCATGCGGGAATTGGGGTCCTGGAGGAGAGACCCACTGCAGAAGGACCTTAGGTGGCTATGCACCTGTCGGGCTGTTTCTTCACCCAGCGTTTCCCAAGCAGGCCATGCAGACCATCTCTGGGGCAGGAGATGGATTCAAGTGCTGACAGATTGCTACGGTTTGAATGTCTGAGGCACCCCAGAATCCCTATGTTGAAATTCTAATCCCTAAAGATGATGGTGTTAGGAAGTAGGGCCTCAGGGAGGTGCTTCCAAGTCCTGAGCGGGGGAGCGCTCATGACGGGATTAAGGCCCTAATAAAAGCGGCTCCAGAGAGCGCCCGGGTCCTCCACCACATGAGGACCCAGCAAGAAGTCTGCGCTGGAAGACAGTGCTCACCCCACCACGCTGGCCCCGATTCTGCACGTCAGCCTCCAGACTGTGAGAAACAAGCTTCTGTTGTTCACAAGCCACCCTGTCTGTGCTGTTTTATCATCGCAGCCTGGACGGACTAAGACACAGATAAACTTATTTTTCATATAATAATGTAAGTCAGAAAACAAACAACTACCTCATAAAATCCACGACTTTGTACTTATTATTGGCACGGATGAGGATAAGCAAAATAGCGCCAATTTAAAGTTGACTAAAAGACACAGTTCTTCACAGAAAGCAGGACAAAGACATGCCAAACCCAAGGGTGGGTGCAGCTGCGGGATGACTGGGCCCCTATGCCATCACTCCTGCCCCGCATCCTCATCGACTCCCTGCCTCCCATGGCGTTCTCTCAGCCAGACACTGCCACCAGCACTCAGCACTTCTCACTTCATAGTTCATTTCATACTTCTCATTTTAACATTTTTCTAATTTTTTAAACAGAAAAACACCCCGCCCAGTGCTGGCCTTCCTCCTACCCAGCTCTCTGCCATCTGCCAGGCCGACCCGGCTTTCCTGCTTTGGTGGCTTGCTTCGGTCTTTAAGTCTGCTCTGCTGGTCCCCCCTTCACGAGACGAATGCTGGTGTTCTTCATGGCGGCATCTCAGACTGTCTGCTCATCTTACTCTACACACCCTTCTGGGTGATCTCATCACTCTCTCAGTCTTAAAAATCATCCATACACTGATGATTCCCAAATCCATGTCTCCAATTCAAGTCTCTCTTTGGAGCTCCTGACTCGCCTATTCAGCTGACTTGGATGTTCCACAGGAACTCAACTGCAGCATATCCAGAACAGGGCTCGTTGCTTCTCCCTCTGTCCATACTGCAGAGACAATGAGAGAACCCACCTAGGTGCCCAAGACAGAGGAGCTCTTACCTTACTCTTGAACCCAAATATGCTCACCAGTCCATCACCACGCCTACCCCCCACCATGACAGGCCTGCTTCTCTCTGTCTCTCTCACATCAGGATGGGCTGCGGTTCCCCAGCCTAACAAACTTCAAAAGCCTGCTAACTGGTGCCGCCCCCACTGTCACCTTCACGACACACAAATTCTTAGGATAAGGGCGACAGCTCCCTGACACGGCTCCAACACTCTCTCCGAGACTGGGCTCTATTCACATGGGGAACATTCCAGTTCTTTGAATTCTCCAAACACTTTCCTGCCTCTGGGTTTCTACACATCAAACACTCACGTCCCCCAGTCCCTGGCTCAGAGCTCCCCCCATATCAGGGCTCAGCTTACACATAACTGTTCTCCCATCACATCGCTCACCATCCTTCACTGTCATTCTCACTTAACGTCTGCCTCCCCCCTACATGGCACATTCCATGAGGGCAGGAACCATGTCTGTCTATTCGTCACCATATTTCCAGGGTCTGGCATGGTGACTGGCATAGTAGCTGATACTCAATAAATATTTGTTTAACAAAGAATCAATAAATAGCTATTCAGACACCAAAGAAAATGAGATCTCTACAGGCCCTTAAGTAAGACTGTCCGACACGGTAAAAGGCCCATTTCATCTGAGCACAGTGGACGATATCTAGTTTTCCAGCTGCCTCTGGCATGCTGCGAAAGGGCCATGAGAATCCACCGGGGCAGGCATCCCACAGACACCTCCTTGTCCTGGGCAGCGGGCGGGTCCCATCTGACGAGCCCCCAGTTACCTTGCTCACTTCCTTCAAGGCTCTTCTGCAGACCTCATACTTCGGAGAGTCCTTGGGCGTTTTTTGACAGATTGTCTGCAACAAAGGAAAAGAACCATATGAACCGATTTATTTATCAAAGAAAATAAAACCAATGTCCAGTCAGATCCTCGTGCTCACGGCAGAGTTAACAATGCTAAACAGAATCCTATGGAAGAGGATGAGGATGACAGTAAGATCCAGGACACAGTCTTTAAACGCACAGGATGCAAATAAGTCTAGGGAATGGCTAAATAAAAGGACAGACTTCAGAGGCAATGAACCTGGTTTCAAATCCCAGCTCTGCCTCTTAGTAGCTGTTTGGCCTTGAGCAAGTCACCTACCTTGGCTCCAGAGGCCTCAATTTCCTCATCTGTAAAATCAGGACAATGCTGCCTAGGTCACAAGGGTTAAATGAAAATGCACGTGAGGCTCTGTGAGTGCCTGGCACACAGAGGGCCCTCAACGAATGATAACTTTATCACCATTACTGTCTTTGTTACAGTAACGATACAGTAATGTTACAGAGGTAACTGTATTTGTAGATGATACAATGCGAATAAAAAGATCAGGGAAAAAAAGCTGCTGGGTTTTCTCCTGAGACATTTATACTACAATTTCTGTGATGCTAAAATTAAGTTCAAAGAGGGCCAATTCAAGTCAAATTGAATTATATATATCTTTGGAAACTAAACCCATTCAAAGCATTTTGTTTTCTTCTTCCGAAAGTGGAAACATTTAGTTGTTAAATATGTTCATCTCAATTAACAAGTTTAACTAAATTTCCAAATGAAGTAAAACTGAAGGGACAATGTTCTAAGCACATTGAGATGCTACCAGTTGGCCAGATTCTCACAAAGGGAAACAGCTTAGGGCCATAGGCATCAAGCGGTAGATGGCACTTGTCGATGTGGATAGATTCCAGGCCAGGAACCCGACAGTCGGGCGCCAGGACAGCTGTGGTGACAGGTGGGAAGCTGAGCGCACCGTCTGTGGGTTTACTGCAATGGCTCTCAGATTTGTTTACGAGGGCCCACTGCAAGAAATGTTTATGCTGCAACCTGTCCACGTGCGCACGTAAACAAGACAAAGTTTCCTATGAAATGATGCGTATCCACATTATAAACTGTGTATACGCCACGTCCCATACGTTTTCTTCTACCTCAGTTTACACTGCTCATTATTCAAAGGTTAATTTCATGGTGCACTAATGGGTACAAAAGCAGTGTGAGAAATACTAGCTTACATTGGACAGCAAGTCCATGGTGTCTTTGCACGATTCAGGTTTAGGTAACATTCTGTGCATAGTGAATTTTCTAGGGAGAATGGCTACAGCTTTACCCCGAATCTCAAAAGGGCCTCTGACCCAAAAACGTTTAGAGCCCACTGGCCAATCATGGCATCAACCCCCAACACGGTACAACACGGTGCGTCACATTCTGTGAGTCCCAATCTGGTCACACAATTTTCTCAAAATTTACCAGAGGGAGGATGCAAAAGGCTGAGCGATCTCAGCACACACAGAATCTAAGGAATCATGGTTAAAATGTGTTTTTGGAAGAAGAAAAAGAAAGAACCCTGGAAATTCATAACACTACAAGAAATGTTACATTTAGAAAGCGCCTGTTTCTTGTTGAAAAAATAGTGAAGTCTGAAATAATATTCCCTATATGGATCAAAGTTTCATTATTTTTGTAAAAGTCTTGGCAGTCACATGAACTAAACAAGATTTAGTTTTGATTATCTGGCTGAATTCTATTCTTAGACATGATAAATATTGTTTTGTTTTGGTTTTTTTTGAGGAAGATTGGCCCTGAGCTAACTATCTGTGCCCATCTTCCTCTACTTTATACATGGGATGCCTGCCACAGCATGGCTTGACAAGCGGTGCGTAGGTCTGTACCTGGGATTCGAACCAGGGAACCCTGGGCCACTGAAGCAGAACATGTGAACTTAACCTCTGCACCACTGGGGCTGGCCCCAACACTGATTTTTTAAAAATCAGAGCTAAATTTTCAAAACTGCAAGTTTCCTTATATGTAAGGAGAAATGTTCCTAAATTATAGGTGATGGACCAGGAAGGGTGTCCAGGTAGTTAACTGAGGCGAACTCGCAGAACAGCAGATGCTCTGAATTCTGAAATGCCACCAAAACTTCCTCAAGCTGTGCAGCACAGCCCACAAAGTGGCCGTGACCACACACGTTACTCACGGCCACATCCCAGTGCTCTTTAGAACATCTCTGAGAATTTATAATGGAACACAGAAAACAGAACTTATTTTGTAATCTTACTCAATCATAAGTTTTTGCTGTATTTTTACCCTGTTTTGATTTATAAAAATCAAGTATGTGAAAACTCACATTCTATTAACATTATGATCCAATTTTAAAGTAGAAGTATGACAAAATATTTTAATTTGATCAAAAAGATACCCTTTGGCCACTGGCTGGATGGGGCTGCGTCAGGCCCCGTTCTCTCATTGCCGCCCTGGAGTTCCAGCCGAGTCAGGGGGAGGCCACCCCGAGCCGTACCCCACCGCACTTCATGCCGGGCAGCCTCCCTCACTTCTCCCAGCCATATCTTGCCACTGCTCAAAGTCAAATGCTTGTTTTCTTCACAGATCTTCCCTAAAGCAAGAAGGAAGCTGGACTTCCCCGACCCTCACTGCGTGGAACGTACCAGGGGCGAGGTGCCTCGTAAGGCTGGAGAGAGTCCACTCCGTGAGAAATGGAGACCCAGCATCTCAGAACTCATGGGGAAGAGATCTTAGTGATCAGCCTGAGGAAACTGAGGCCCACGGAGATTCAGTGCCTTGCTCACAGCCACACACCTAGCGGCTGAGCCAGAAATGGAATCCAGGGGTCCTGACCACACGAAGCCAACGCACCTCCCATTTCACAGAACACCCAGCGAGTGAGCATGGCATGCACGCCTCCGAATGACCCCGCCTAACCCAAAGACAGTCTCACAGACACTACACGAGCGGGACTGCCCAGCCCGAGCCTCTTCACTTAATTGGGGGTGTTACAGAGGGACAGGCATCAGTTCAAGTGGAGGAAGAGCATTTTCCCTACTCAGATGGGACACAGCACAGCCAGCCCAGGGTAGGCGGCAGCCCACAGCTTACGTCCATCAGCAGGGGCAGGCGGGTCACCCTCTGCATGGGCAGGATGAGGAAGGAGATCATTGGCAGGTTCCTGCAGTCTTCGTGGGACTCAATCCGGGACAATACCTCCTTGAAGGATGGGTTGGTGGCGCTGAGGAAAAGCAAAGAAAGAAGGAACTTCAAAATACTGCTCCTTCAGTTAAGAAGTAAAGATGTTTTATAAAACATTGTGATAAAATCATATGTTATCGAAGATTTTTAAATACATAAAACAACATGAACACATCACATAGGGAGACACGGACGGCTTGTCTGCCTTCCATGGTCAAGATGGAGTGTAAGGCGTGAGTCTAAGGTAATAGTGTGAACAATAAGATGGGAATGTAGGAGCTGGAAATTTCCAGAAGTGAGAAGTAAACAGAGGAGGTGGTGGGATCACGATGGTGAATGTATCAATTATCCATTAGTATCATGGTGAACCTTATTAATTATCAATTAGTATGATGGTGAACGTATCGATTATCAATTAGCATAATAGTGAATATATCAATAATCAATTAGTATGATGGTGTATGTATCAATTAACAGTATCATGGTGAAAGTATCAGTTATCAACAAGCATGACGGTGAACACATTGGTTATCAATTAGTATACAGACCAGATCTCAGATCTGATCATCTATAAACAGTCCACTAAAAAGATAACAAGTGACCTGTTTTGAGCCTCTTCTCAAGCCCTACAGTTATGTAAAAAAGAAACGCCAGGGGACGGCCTGGTGGCACAGTGGTTAAGTTTGCATGTTCCGATTCTTGGTGGCCTAGGGTTCGCCTGTTCGGATCCCGGGTGCAGACATGACACTGCTTGGCACGCCATGCTGTGGCAAGCATCCCACATATAAAGTAGAGGAAGATGGGGACGGATGTGAGCTCAGGGCCAGTCTTCCTCAGCAAAAAAGAGGAGGATTGGCGGGAGATGTTAGCTCAAGGCTAATCTTTCTCAAAAAAAAGAAGAAATGCCAGACTGCGTTCCCTGACTAGGAGCCTTTGGCTTTATCAAAGCTTCTAAGATAGGAAACCTCTGACCATCAGCCATTGATCCCTCCTCACCAGCACCGGCAGGACAGAGGTTAAGGCCATGACATTTCTATGGGGCTCAGCAGACACACCACAGGTGACCTCCCGGGGAACCACCCCGATGACTTTGAAGGAAGATCAAGACAGATTCCCGTAAGAATGCAGCCTCAGCAAGGTCCCAGCTTGCCAAACGACAGACTCAGAAGTCAGCCCCGGGTCTTCTGCCCCCATGGTGCCCTCACTCCACACCAGGCACTCACTGCACCCAAGAGGAGCTCTGAGGAGCTCACAGTGGCCCATGGAGGGGGTGCGGCCAGAGACTGTAATTCCATGTGGGGGCAAGGAGCAGGGGAGTGACAACTATGACCTTTGTTTAAAAATGTATTTTGAAAATTAGATGATTTGGTTCAAGGCTGCTAAACATAAATTATGAAATACCCAGAATAGCAAATTAAAAGAAACTACACAGAAACATTTTATTTTCACATTTCAAATCGAGGAGTTTTAAATTTCCTTTCTTGCACCTTTGAAAAGATTTTTAGGAAGTTAAAAAGAAATCAGAGTCTAAACCAGGTGGCTATTTAAATCACTGGGGTCCCAGGCCCATCCCCCCACGGCTCTGTATACATGGCCTGAGATGGACCTTCAGCTGTTTATTTGCTTGTTTTCAAAGACTCCAGGGCGTTTCCAAAGGGCAGGTAAAGGGAAAGTCAGGCTCCAAAAGTGAGCTGCCATCAACGCAACAAAGCTCCTGAAAACCAGCGACTATTTCCACATGAAAGCTCAACTGACAGCACCACTGAGCTAACTTAGACAAAATCTTTATCTTTTAAGAGTTGCATAATGTACAGCAGGTCTTACTCACATTTTTTAAATCCTGCAAAACAAAATGAAATTTAGCCCTAATTCAAGGCTTTGTCTTCAAACAAGTAACTTGCGTTTTCTACCAGCTGCAGAGCAGCCTCTAGCTCAGCCAGCCCGCTGGTGAGAGGCCAGGTGAGGGAGGGGGTGAGTTTGCCCCCCAAGGGAGACTAGCTGAGGGGAGCCACCAGTGTCCAGCGGGCAGAGGCCAGGATGCTGCTCCACCTCCCACAGCACGCAGCACGGCCCCCAGCCAAAATGTCAGTAGTGCTGACAAACCTGCAAACCAGCTCTGTGCTGGACACGTCAGCAGGCTGACAGCTGTGGGCTTTGCGCTGCCCCAGCGAGGGTTTCCTGAGGATGTGGAGGGACGAGGGGCATCATTGGCCCCTCTCACCAATGTGGGGGATGTTTCTCCAAGCAGCCGAGAGAGAACCCTTGCCAGCCGTCCACAGGGCTGCACACACTGCGCAGGGGTTGACCCATGCTGCATGCCACAGTCATGAACGCCACCATTCACGAGAGGGTGAGGACGCTCACAGCCAGAGGCCCCCGAGAGAGCTGCCAGCAACGCACGACTGCACTCAGAACAGAGAGCTGCCGTGATGGACAGGGCCCGGAACAGAACAAGACGGAGGTTACTGAGCACTCACTGCCTCCTTTAACGAGAGAGATCGCACATCCACCACATCAAAACTCTCAGTAACCTGAACAGGACAGAGCGGAGAGGGATGTGAGGAACTGACAGCTTAGTTCTTTCTGTTGCACAATTACCGTCTTTAAGAACATCTTTTTTTACTGCTTTCCTTCAGAACTTCTGTCTCTCCTCATCCTCAACTACCCAGAGGGGGAGATTCAGCAATTCCTACGAACAACTTAGCAGAGCTGTCATTTGAACGGAGGAAAATGAGAAGGCCGAGAAATCCCTGGATCCCAGGCACCAGCCCAGCCAGCTGGCACCTCCCTCCTGGCCGGCGGCAAACCACTTAGAGGACAGTTAATGGCTCAGAAAACTTGGGGGTGTGGAAGGATCACCCCCCGTCTCGCAGCAATTAAAAGAAAACAAGGAAAACAATAACAAGCTATAATTTCATAACAGTTGAGAGAACATTCTCCACAGACTAGATTTTTCTATGCAAACTCCCTCACCCTGAAAACGATCCTCTTAAACATTTCTCCCTGGGAAACAGCCCATCAAGAGGGCTTTCTAAATAAGATTTAAGAGATCAGTTAATTTTAATCACTGTGACCTAATTAGAAAGAGGCCAGACAAAGAAGACTGTGACAGTCACGGTGCTCACAGCAGTCTCTGCAGCGTCCGCTGCTGGTAGACCTCATTGGTGCAGTACTTCACGTATGGGTCGAAGGTAGACGCCGTGTGCTTCTCCACGATGTCACTGATGTCGTCTATGAAGATGTTGTCCTGATGCCTGGCTTCCAGCTCAGTGAAGAATCTGAAAAACAAAGAAAAGTATTTATGCTTTCTTCCACGTGCCTTAACAGACAACAGTTTATCCTCATGTAAAATTATTACACAGCACTTGAAAGTAACAGCCCGAAGTGCCAACTCAAAAAGATAGAGAGAAAAACTACTAGGGTTGTGGTAAAAGTAAATCTGTCATAATAACACCTCATCACCGCAAGGTTGTACTTGAGACACCGAAAATCCAGGCATTTCTGTACTTTCAGGTATATTTTAGAAGACACAGATTTCACTGTTTTCCAAGAACACCCTAGCTCTTTAAGGGGCTGGGTTCATGCTTATATATTTTATTGTACTGAAAAGCATATGAGCAAAACACCTAAGTGCTTAAAGATCAAGTCTGAAATAAACCCAATTGTATGTGTCCTTTCTCTCAAAATAAAAATAATCATATTGTTTTAAATCTAATAATATGCATAACATATAAATGTCTTCATAAATTATTTAGATTGCAACTTAGGGCTGCCAGATTTTGAGAGAGAGAGTGTGTGAGTGTGAGTGTGAGTGTGTGTGTGTGCATAGTGTCCAGTCCAAGTGAAATTAAATTTCAGGTAAATGAGTAATTTTTAGGTACAAGTATGTGACAAATATGGCATGAGACATCCTGGGCATCCTGTATTTTATCTGGCAACCCTAGGTGGCATCCAATTTTAACAGAACATCCAAAACAGATATTTGAAATAGGTTTCCACACAGAGCATTGCTGCTCAAACCGTGGCCCACAGGCCAGCAGCTGGGAACCATGAAAGAGCTTGTCAAGAATGCAGACTCTCAGCATCGCCCGCCCCAATGGGAGCTTGCCTTTATCAGGATCTCCAGACGATCTGCGTGCACACTGACCACTCACAAGAGCTGCTCCAGAACACACTCGCTGTCCCAGTCTGGAGCAGCAGGAAAATGTATTACAGGTAACTATCCACAGGAGCAAAGCATTTTCCAGAAAGTGCGAGGAAGGCGACATCAACAGCACTTCAGGGCTGACTTCTGGGGCAGTCTCCAGCAAGCTCTTTGGCACTTGCTGCCCCTCACCCATTTGCTGAATAATACAAATATCTGTCTGAGTCCCTGTTTTCAAACCTTCAAGGTAGGTCTAGCTCTAGAGGTGGAACTTCAACCTCACTGACTGTGCCAATAACAGTGTACATCAAGAAACGATAGTACCAAGAACCAGTACAGAAGAAGCTGAGTTACCTGCCAAGGAGAGGTGACCTCAGCAAGCGAAAGCTGAGTAAGAAATAATCCTTTCCCTCCCAATACTCATGGCCAAGCGGCCCACAGAGGCACAGGGCCAATTACTGCAGTATAAGACCTGTACCCAGGCATACACGGCCACGTCCTGGGGGAGGGGGACTGAGCAACAGTGGGAGGCAGGCCACCAGCGATGAGGATGCACTGCTGGGAGCAGAGGGCAGCCCTGCCAGCAGGGGAGACAACGAGTGCCAGGCACGCACCTCGTTCAGGAAACTGAGGCTGAGGTGCGGACCCCAGAAGGAATGGGGGCAGAGGATGGGGCTGAGAAGCAGGTCAGAGCTAGACTGCAAAGCTGTGACCAGAAGCTGGGAGCCTGGGCTTCACCTGTGGATAGTGAGAATTCACTGGCAGTGCTGAAGACAGTAAATCACCTGCCAGACAGAAAGCTGGGACAGGCGGATGGACAGAGAGAGTGGGGACAGAGAGACTGGAAGAGGCAGGAGACGGCTAGCTGGGCCAGCAACCATCCAGCCTGGCAGCGGGAAATCCAAACGAGAAGACACAGGTCAGGGAGACAGCCTGGAGGGAGAGTCAGTAGAATGGAGAGACGCTGAGATGGGAACGTCAAGGTTTCACCCTGGCGTCAAGGTGGGTCACTCACCAAGCAGGAAGGCAGGGCTTTGGAGCAGGTGGAGAAGCACAAAGGACCAAGTTTAATCCTGCCTTGGGGATGTCAAATACCCATCTGTGAGAATTCAGAGCCACAGGAATTCTAGGTCACATGCAGTCAGGACTAGCTCATTTCTAGCTGGTTTTCATATAAATGCAAAGTATTTGTAATTTATTTTAATTCCAAGGGTCTTCTTTCAATTTTCGTTGAACATTTGCTTAAAAGAAGAAGCCATTCATAACCTCACTATCATGAAAATCTGAGAAATAAATTTTTAAAGGCAAATATCTCCCAGAGTTTCTCGTCTTTCCTTAACTGTTATAATATGAAGGAATGCAACATTATAACCAAAAACAACAGTCACTTGGCTTTTCCCAATGAAAAGGAAAACTCATTGATCACAGTAAAATTTTTGGCCAAAGTACAGGATTAGAAACACAGCACTAATGAAATATCTGTTTGTGCTACTTACTCTAATGTAATGTAAACCAAGACACCCATCTTTTATTTTGACATTAGCATAATTAATATAATTTAAAGTTTTCTGTGTTAAATTATCTATTGGTTATTTTGGCAAATCTGCATATTTTACCAAGTGAGCCAAGCTACAAAAAGACCAGGAGAGTATTCCGGAAGAATGAGGTGTTATTTCAGTGACCCGGAGCGCTGGGGATCCAAACCAAATCCAAAGAAGTAAACCACTCTGGTCCCTGGATGAAACCTGAATGGGGCTGTGGGATAACAGGCTGACTTGAAGGACAGCTTTTCAACGGAAACACATTTCAGCATTAGGAGGTCTTTATTCTGGGACAATATCTTCACTATTTCCTCTTTGCAGCATTAGCAACACGATCAAGTTTCACAACCAATCATGGTAACAACCCTTCCCTTCTTTTTTCCTACTAAAATTCTAATCTCATCGCTAAAGTCTAGTTTTGAGAAACCTCCGAAGGACCAGGAAATGCTTCCCGCAAACAGGGCCCCCGACGGGAAACCCAGGTCAGCCCCGTGTGATGGTGACTCCCCGTCCCCAGCCCCACCACCCCACTCATCAGATGCCCATAGCTCCTGGCTGTGCGAGATGGGCCCGACCACCGAGAACGCCAGGCAGCCTCCCGGGAGGGGGCTCAAGCCCTAACTCCAGTCCACACCTGAAGGCTCATCCACGGCCTGGCCCACCTCCTCTCACACTTCCTAGAAAGGCAGGGACCATGCAGTCTTCAGGTTTTCGTGTCTTTAACCAGTGGTGATCTTAAATGCGGCGCCGCATCTCTGCGGAAAAACGAGGTCAACAGTGAGGAAGCCGCTCAACACAAGCACCTTTGTTTGCCTCGCTTTCTCCCGTCTGGAGAGGGCAGAAAAGACCTACAAATGTGAGGAACAAACGTCCCCGTGCCCTCACTAACAGCCTGCCTAGAACTCAACTGATGACACAATGGGCACGAAAGACACAAGCGTTCCTGACAACTCTCACAGCCCGCCCAGGAACTCCACTAATCCAGAGAGGGGACCAAACTTAACCCACACCACGAGGCTGTTTTAAGAAGCCAAGCAGCACAGTCTCCTCTGACATGTCTAGCACGGATGATGCTTCGGTGGACGGCAGGAGCAGCAGTTGATGATGACAACCCCTCCCCAGGCTGGCCCAGTGCTGCATGCTCGCCGTGCCCCGCCTCGCCTCACCTGGCCCTCAAGCCTCCTTTTGAGTGGCCCTGAGACCCAATTCACACAAGCACAGCCAGGTTGAGAGAGCCTAGGTCCAAACTCGAAACCACCGAGCCTCGGTCTGAGCCCAGAGCCTGTGCCCGACCCCAAGACTACCACCTCTGCTCCCAGCGCCAACTCCACGGAGGGCCCACGATGGGTGTGCACCGCGCAGGCCAGCAGGGCAGAGACACGACAACAGCCAGCCTCCAGGACATCGGCCAGTGGGTGTTCTGGTCCCGGTCCAGCAGTGTGAGCAAACACCAGCTCATGGGTCCCTCTGACATCCCGGGGCTCGCTCACTTCAGCCGTCCCTGTCCCCTGCTGCACTGCCCTTTGCCTTCTCATCCTTCAAGCATCGAGTAAATTCCCTCTCCTCCAGGAAGCCTTCTCTGCCCCTTCTGGGCTGGGCTAAGCTCCCTCACTCCATGTCTCTGTAAACCTCTATGCTGTTCCTTTGGTGCACCTGCTATGGTCGTAATTAATTATATTACGATTTTATTTACTTCGTCTCTCTGAGCAAGGGCCGACGACAGAGGCCATGTCTGTGTTCAACACTACGCATTCCAGGCCACAGAACCTGGAATACAGAAGACAGTCAAATATTTGATAGGTGAATAAGTCTAATTTGTGTTTTAAAGAGAAAATTATAAAGATGAAACCTGATCAAGGAATTTTGCTCTACTGCTATTTTACCAAGAACATAACACTCACAAGGAGGTCAGTCTCCACCCGCCTTTACTCCCCAGAAAATCAGGTCAGCAGAAATCTACTGACCACAGCTGTGCTGGGGGCAGTGAGGGCCACAGACAGACACAAGCAACCTGAGTCCCAGCACAAGTCTCTGTAGCCTGTCAGACGGGGTCTCTAAGACGAGGCCCAATCCCACACAAGTTTCTTCAATGCCAGCTGCACTTTCTAGAAAACCCGCCAGACCAGGCCTCCCTGACCAGACCTAGGGAGGACTCCAGCCGCTAAGATGCTGAGGGGCGTGGCCAGCAGGCTGCGGGAACCATGAGCACTGCGCCCCTCCCAGAATGGCATCTTGGCAAGGTGCTTCCCCTTCGTCAACATCCACCCGCCTCAAGCAGACTCAGATCATTCCTGGACTCCTCCCTCATGTGGATGAGCTCTATTCTAAGCGGCTCCACATCCTGCCACAGACCATCACATCCTCTCATGCTGGACACACAGAACCCGCTGGCAGGTCCACAGGTCTGGGTGGCTGTCATATCACAAAACACCTTCAAGAAACGAGAGGACACCCCAGGCGAGTGGCCACACACTAGGTGCCACTGCAAATACTTCCCACCAGAACGTCCCATCCTCCCCAAAACAGATTGATATTCTGCTGCAGAAAGGGAGACTTGGGGCTTCTTCACCTGGGGTGTTTGGTGGTCACGTTGACACAAAGATCAGCCTTGATTTTTCAACACACTGGGATGGAACAGCAAGCACATGGCAAGGGTACCACTGCCCACGGCAAGGGCCACCCGCCTCAACCCAGATGCAGAGTCTACGCTCCTGGCCACCATCACCAGTCAGTCCAAGCCGATGACGAACACAATGCAGCGCACCTGTGACTCCCTCGCCAGGAACACTCACAGGAAATCTGTTAATTCGATATGAATATGGGGCTGTGGTTCTCAGTGAGGACACCCTACACCCCGATCTGGCAGAAGCCTCACGAGGGTTCCCTCGGACAAGTGTACATCTTCTCAGAATCTGTTTCAGCTTCTTCTGAAACTTTATCTCTGGATTGATAATCAGGGTGACAAGTGGTTGGGAACAGGAGGAAAACATTGTAAACAAAAATGTTCTGAGAGCCCTCACTCCCTTCTCATAGCTACTGTCTGATCCTTCAACTCTCTAGGATGGTTTTTGATAAAAGATTCTTATCATCCCATTACAACCTTTAAGGTTCGGCCTTAAGAGACTGTGGTGAAGGATGAACAAAGGGTTTTCCGACCCTCGCACCACACGACATGGAGGCTGCTCAGGTTTAATCCAGCCCATAGCACCCTTGGTTCAAGGCACCCAGCAAACCCAGAGGAGGTAGGAGGGGCCAGGAGGGGTGGGCAGAGAGAACGAGAACCAGACCCGAGAGCCGGCTGCCAGTTAAGGATCCCATCCCCTCAGCCCACCTGCTGGAAGGAGGATAAAGGGGACCAGGAAAACAGGATTTGACAACTCCTTGAAATTTTAATACCATTAGACTGAGTCTTTGCTTAAATATGGAATGTAAATTCACCATTCACCAAAATAAACTCAAAATGGATCAAAGACCTAAAGCTGAGACCTGAAACCATAAGGTTTTGGAAGAAAACGTAGGCAGTACACTCTTTGACATCAGTATTAAAAGGATCTTTTCCGACACCATGCCTTCTCAGAGAAGGGAAACAATAGAAAGAATAAACAAATGGGACTTCATCAGACTAAAGAGCTTCTTCAAGGCAAATGAAAACAGGATTGAAACAAAAAAACAACCCACTAACTGGGAAAAAATATTTGCAAGTCATATATCTGACAAAGGCTTAATATCCTTAATATATAAAGAACTCTCGCAACTCAACCACAAAACATCAAACAACCCAATCAAAAAATGGGCAGGAGACATGAACAGACATTTCTCCAAAGAAGATATACGGATGGCCAATAGGCACATGAAAAGATGCTCATCATCGCTGATCATCAGGGAAATGCAAATCAAAACTACACTAAGATATCACCTCACACCCGTTAGAATGACACAAATATCTAAAACTAATAGCAACAAATGTTGGAGAGGTTGCGGAGAAAAAGGAACCCTCATACACTGCTGGTGGGAATGCAAACTGGTGCAGCCACTATGGAAAACAGTATGGAGATTCCTCAAAAAACTAAAAATAGAACTACCATACGATCCAGCCATCCCACTACTGGGTATTTATCCAAAGAGCCTGAAGTCAGCAATCCCAAAAGTCCTATGCACCCCAATGTTTATTGCAGCACTGTTTACAATAGCCAAGACATGGAAGCAACCTAAGTGCCCAGCAACAGACGAATGGATAAAGAAGATGTGGTACATATATACAATGGAATACTACTCAGCTGCAAAACAGAACAAAATCATTCCATTTTCAATAACATGGATGGACCTTGAGAGAATTATGTTAAGTGAAATAAGCCAGCGAGAGAAAGATAATCTGTGTATGACTCCACTCATATGAGGAATTTAAAACTATGGATCAAGAACAGTTTAGTGGATACCAGGGAAAAGGTGGGGTGGAGGGTGGGTACAAAGGGTGAAGTGGTGCACCTACAACATGACTGACAAACATTAATGTACAATTGAAATTTCACAAGATTGTAACCTATCAATAACTCAATAAAAAAAAATATGGAATGTAAAGTCTTTATCACATAAATCTGCATCACAAAAAGTGGAGAAAAGGAGCTTGTTCCCATGGCGACCATATGCACACCTGCTTCTCCTGTCTCAGTGTTACTCACATCCACCATTTAACTCTCCCAGGATTGGGGACGACACGATGAACTGCACACTCCCATGGAAATGTCCTGAGCAGGGTCGGGCACTCGAGTGGGCCCCCACCTGGGTGCGCTGGGGTACATGGACGGCTCCACAGATTCTAATTACTTTCTATTTAAGTACAGCTATTAATTTCCATCTAATGGAAGATCCCACCCCACCACATCCCATGTCATATAGGACCCTGAGGACAGAGACCAACGTGCCTGGTTCAGCCCCGGATCTCCAGGACCCGGCAAAGAGTGAGCCCTCCGTCACGTGCTGAATCAATTGATCCTCAGCACTCACTGCTGCTGACGTGCACCTTCCAAGGAGAGGGATGGGGATGCTGTGAAATGGGCATCTCCAGGCGTGACTCACACCTGCGTTACCAGGCCAGGTGCTCACGGTGACTACCAGGGCGGGTGGGGGAGGAGGCACTCGGATGTCACAGGTGGCCCACATGCCTTACCCCGCATCCGAGACACAGGGCTTGTAACCTCAAGAATAATCTTGCTAATCCATGCCCTGGCAAAAATTCTTTGAAAACTCAAAACCTAGCAAAGATGTGTGACGTCTAAGGAACTGTTTCCTTCTACGCGATGACAGTTACACAGCCAGCTCTGCAGCCTTTCCGCGTGGCGGCCTGCGAGGGCAGTGCTGGTGACACTCACTCACAGCTGCTCTCCTGGGAGAGGGGGCTGGGTCTGCTGGCTCTCTTCACCCTGCCTGTTTTCTGTTCCCACCTAAACAGCCTCACTGTGCACGTGCCATCACTGTAAGTCACCCTGAGCCTTTCGTGAACGCAGCTGGAGTATAAGTGATCAATTCTAAACAAACCAACTGGGAAAACGTGGAAACGGTATCGAGAATGAATTTATAGAATAATTGGAACAAAGTCAAGAAAAACAAAAAGCTCTCTTCGAGCTGAAACCCCCCTTCCAATTGTGATCCGATCGTTCTGGAATAACCAGCACAGGAGGAACATGTTTCTCCTCTCGCACTATCTCCAGCTCCTTTTTTAGGAAGCGCCCATGGCACATCAAGTCAGAATTCAGTCCACAAGAAAGAATAACTTCTAAAGTAAGCCCCAAATCTTCCCATCTCAGTTTTCCTTTATTAAATATGCCCCAAAAAAGTTGTCTTCCTAAAAGAAAGAAATGTTTTCTATGGCTCCATCAGTTTCATCAAAAAGACAAAGGAGGGCACCAGCCTGGTTGACTAGTGGTTAAGTTCACGTGCTCCACTTGGGTGGCCCAGGGTTCGCAGGTTCGGATCCCGGGCATGGACCTAGCACAGCTTGTCAAGAAAAAGAGGAAGATGGGCAACAGATGTTAGCTCAGGGCCAATGTTCCTCAGAAAAAAAAAAAAAGAAAGAAAAGAAAAGGGAACCAGGATACAGAATTTTGAAAACCTCTAAAGGTCAATTTCCTAAGCCATAACATCCTAAGAAAAACAACGCTCATCTGCAGGAGGGAAACAGAACTTCAGGTCCTGACAGTTTTAGAGCCTGCTCCATTCACACAGCAGCTGGCTCCAGCTTGCCCCTTCCACAGAACTCTCCCCTTCAACTCTCATCGAGGGTTTTTAAAATACTTTCTTTTTAGATAGTTGTGAGCCCTGGTTAGTAAAGTATCCAAAGACCGGGATTTATAAGGATTAAGGATTAAGTTCTCATCCTGGTTTTAAGTGGATTTGGGATAGTGATAAATTTCGGTTTTCTTCATTTGCTAAAACAAAATGAACAGATTGAAGAAAAAGAGTGGGTCAACCATCAGCCCTGCCACACAGTGGTCCCTGGACCAGCTCAAGAGAGACCAGGTGACACAGCAGGGGACACACCAGGAAGAAGAGGGGATCCGACAGGCCAACGGCAGGTGACGATGGGAACGAGGAGGGGATGGGAGAGGTGAGGACAAGGGAAGAATTGGGCTGGGAACTCGCAGGGAGCGTGGCGTGGACTTCAGGGTTTGTTAAGGGTACACTTTCAAAGGGGTCCGGGATGCAAAGAAGTTTCGGAACCACTGGCTCTGTATAGTGAAAACACCTAATACAGAAAGATACACAGGGAAATTCAGCTGGACCCAGCATCGCCTCCCAGGTAGGTGCCCACAAGAAATGAAAACATGTGTTCACAGGGAAACCTGGACACAAATATGCACAGCAGCACAATTTATACCAGCAAAAAGGAGAAACAGCCCGATGTCCATCAACCAATGAATGGAAAAATAAAATGTAGGACGTCCGCATGATGCAATATTACCCAGCCATGAAAAGGATGAAGTACTGACACATTACAACATGGATGAGCCTTGAGGGCATCATGCTGGTGAGAGAAGACAGCCATGGAGACCACACGTTGTGTGATTCCATCCACATGAAATGTCCAGAATAGTCGAGTCCACAGAAACAGGAAGAGCGGGTGTTGTCCAGAGGCGGGGGCGTCTGGGGAAAACAGGGAGTGAGTGCCAATGGACACGGCGTTTCTTAGTGACGTGATGACAATGTTACAAAATTGATTGTGGTGGTATCTGTCCAATCCGTGAATATACTAAAAGCCACCAAACTATACCACTTACATGGGTTATTTGTATGGTATGTGAACTATTCCTTCAAATAAGCTCTTTAATAAAAGGGCAACAGCCGGAGGAACGGGCAGGGGTGAGAGCTGATTCCACAGATTCTGCTCGTGTACAGCCTTCTCTTTTCCTCCTTTCCCAGAGCAGACCGCATATGTTTCACCTCTTCTCAAGCAGCTCTCGTGAGAAGTCCCCAGACTTACAAAACGAGGAGCACTGGCCAAGGAGGCCGGGTCAGCAGGCCCAGAGCCCAGCTGTTTGGCTCCCCGACAGCCTGGCTGGCCAGCCCTAAAGTGCCCTTAGGGAATTCCGGGCCCCGTGGAAGGCAATCCGAAACCACTCAACAGACGCAAAGGGCCGAGAGACGTGGGAATGTCAGGCATCCCTGTATGGTCAGCGGCAGGGAATCCAGCCCAAATCTCCCCAGTCACACCAGGGCGCTGGAGACGGCACGTCCACACCACAGCAGCCCTGCCCACCATACAGGCCGTGCACCCGCGGAACTGCCATCAGCCTCCTGCCTCCTCGCCACATAGGCTTCCTGAGTGAGAGCACACGGTTCCGGTCATGAAAAGCTATGGAAGCTCTGCTGCTGCGTCCTCTCAGAAGGCCTTCAGAGAGGCCCTGTGATGGCAATTCAGTCCACAAGGGTCAAAATGTTCCCAAACCTTACCTAGCATTTAACCACCACCAAGAGGCTAGCAGCCTTTCCCTTCCTTGAAAATGGTGAACTCAGAACGACAAATACGCTATCTACTCCTCTGGAGCAATGCCTACATCAGGTGTACTTCTCAAATCTACACTCCCAGGGCCAGTCAGCAATCAGACCGTCACCGCTCGCCTGCACGTGTCCCGTCTTATACACACACCCCTTCCTTCTCATTTCTCCACCAAAACCTCCCCCACATGTCTTCCGCAAATGGTAATTTGCTCTTCATGGTAATTCTTTTCCTGCTTCTATCCACTTTTAAAGAACCTACCAAAACCCATTCTACAAGCTGCTCTGGCCCCCTCACCCCCTTCCCTTCATCCATCAATGGGACCAGCTGTCCAAACCAAAGCTCTAACTGTTCTTCTGACCACACAACTCCCTCTAAGAAGGGCCCAAGGATGCACACCAGCTCGGGCAAGTTCCCAGCCAGCTTCTGAGCCCACATGCTTGCACCACCTATACACTCTGAAAGGATCACGTCCCGCAGAAGCTTCTTGTACTCCTGGCCAGCTAAGAACACTGACGCTAGACCACCACAACTACGTCACTCGCCAGGATGCACAGCAGCCAGCTGGAGAGAGGCGACTGCTTACAGCTTGCAGAGAGTCTGTCATTCTCAGCTTTCCTTTTTTTAAAAAATTGACATCTTAATAGTTGTGGTAAAAACTACTACAAAAGCTAATCTGGGCAACACACACATATACTTGCATTTGGTCACTTCTCCACCAAGAAGCAGCTCCCAACCACACGCCCATCCTCACCTCCGCCACAGAGGCAGAGCCGGCTCCCTGCTGGCTGCAGGAATTTGAGAGACTAACGAAGCTGCCCACTCAGGGGGAGCTGCACGGTACCCTTCCCAAGGGGAGGGTTCTCCAGCTTAAAAGGAACGCAGGAAGTTGCACCTGTGGCGGGAAAGGGATGCACCGTGGTAGAGCTGGACTGAGGGAGCCAGGTCCCGCCAGCACACGGCTGCTCAAGTTGTCAGCAGCAACTCTAGTTCCTGTAAAACGTCAGAAAACAAAAATGCCTTGGCATGTGTGCTAACAAAGCCGGCACAGACTTCAACCACAGATTATTACCTGTTATTTTACCTGACAGCTGGCCCAGCCCCTGCATAGTGCGTCAGAGTTTCTGAGTGACTTACACATCTTTCCATTAAACAGGGGCAGCTTTTCCAAGGGCTTTCCTTAGAACTTATTACAGCCATGCAAAATGAACACCACTGGCTTCCTTCTAAAACAAAACTAACAAATACTTTCTTTCTCTCGCTCTTTTAGTATTTGACAAACTGAAAAACCATCCTTCAGCTATAGAGAATTATTCCATGAGAAGTAGTCTCTGAAACAAAAAGTCATTTGTAGGTTTTATAATTATTAATCAGCAACATACTAAATAAACCAGAGGCAGTTAGCTTTATAAAAAAGTACACAGAATTTATCTTTACTATGTTATCTCTAGAGACTTTTTAAAAATTCAAGCCTTTTGAAAAACATAATTTTGTTAAAGTTTGCTTTTTTTTTTTTTTTTTTTACAAACCTTCAGGTTTCTGCTTATTAATTCCTGTTTTTGTTTTTTAAGGCTAGCCTGAAGACAAACAATAGAGAAAGAAGAGAGTAGTATTTCATTTCCTTGGGAAGTTAACAGGCATACGAACTCCCAGGGGAAAAGAGTCGCCCCAGGGCTGGCCTCCTGGTCCCACAGTCGAGATGGCCCAGGTCGGCGGCTTCCATTCCAGGCTCTGTGCGTAGGCCAGGGCGCACTCAGACTGACTGGCTGCCAAGCAGCTGCAGGTGCAGGGCCAGATGTCAAACCCAACCACTGCCACTTACAGAGACCTTTGAAACAAGATGAAGGGAAGCCACCGCTGCTTCGCAGACCTTCAAAACCTGCCCTTCACCCTCTCCTCTGTGACAGAGCGGCAAATTCAATCCTTAAACAATAGGCGCTGGAACCACGACAGGGAGGAGACCCTTTCCCAGAATCACGATTTGATCCTCCACTCCGTCTAGAACCCTCCAGAGATTCTACATGGCAGCCCCTTCACCATCTCTTTTCAGTGCGTATATAAGGTCTCTCTCTCCTATCTGTATGTTTTCTAACTTTAATCATTTCTCAGCTTTCTGCAGTTGCCTTACCTTCTCACCAGACTAACACCTGGGAGGGAGCCAACTCAAGTTTCTTAACTTTTTGATCAGAAAAAAAAGCCACCCACAATGTGGATATGTACATACATTTCCCTGCTCTTTTTAAAAAGGCACTGTTTTTACTTCATGTTAATAAAAAAGGCAAATGCACCTGATCCTTTGGCTGCTCTAATGTGAAGTGTGACAGAGTACGATTTACCTGAGTCGCATCTAATTTAACAGAGGGGGATGAAGCAGAGACCAGCCTGTATTATTGAAAATCATCCAACAGCATTTTCTTTTTAAATGTTAACTATTTATTTATTTTTCCTCCCCAAAGCCCCAGTACAAAGTCATATATCCTAGTTGTGAGTCCTCTAGTTCTTCTATGTGGGACGCCACCACAGCATGGCTCCACGAGCGGTGTGCAGGTCTGCACCCAGGATCCAAACCTATGAACCGGGGCCACGGAAGTGGAGCGCACAAACTCAACCACTATGCCACTGGACCGGCCCCTCCAACACTATTATTTCAATGCCTCAAATTACATAACATTAGAGAGAAAGGTATTGGAAAGCCTTTATGCTTAATTTCCCCAGGTCCTGGTGGCAGAATCCTCCGAATACATTAAAGTGTACTCCCCTCTGTCCTCCTCGCACACGTGCTCATCTGTGCACAGGGGACTGACGACCTCCCTGAGTGTGACCCTGTGCGAGGGCACAGGTTCATCGATTTATCAGGCTAATTCAGACAAACACCAAACCAACACAGTGGGCACCAGAGCTCTCAACCAAGGGCTGACGACCTGAAACCGCCCTACATACTGTATTTTAAAAATCTGAATTAGCTCCCAACAGTTAAAAATGAAGTGAGGGCATGCACATCCAGGTTTCCCAGTTTCTGCAGGTCCAGATCCCAGCACCAGGCTCACATTCACTCAGGGGCTGGGGCTGCACTCACACCCAGCTCACAGGTGCCCCTACGCAGAGCCACCCCCACCGGTCCTGCTCTGTCAGCCGCATGACCTGGCTGCAGAGTAGGGGACTGAATCTGCCCCCCAGAGAGGGCTCTGGAGTCAGATGTGCGTCTGATTTCTGGGGTCTTCCTTGGTATCTAACTGCTTACTGCTGGGGTGCAATTTACTGACCCTCTCTGGTCCTTGTCTGCTGAGGAGGAGACAGCCCTGTCTCTGCAGAGATCGCAGCGAGCACTGAACGACATAAGTACAGACAGGACGGGGTAGGGACCCCGGCACATGGGGCTGATCCACGGTGGCAAAAGTTGTGATTCTTACCATCAAATGACAGAGCACCAAGGAGTCCTTGCGAAGACGCTGACTTCCACGCAAGTCAACAAGGCTTCTGGAATCACTATTTCCACTCCCTCAAATTTGTGCTAGTTAGAAGCCAACTGAGTTATGAGGGACTCATGAAACTTGCTGCAAGTCCAAAGTCCACATTTGGGGCAAGACAAGACCTCTGCGCCTCTGGCTTCATTCAGGTCCTAAGATAAGCAACGTATTATTTATCAGAAATAGCTACACACCTGTATCGATCTGTTCCCTATCCCTGAAAAGCTTCTCACATTAATGTAAAAAAGACAGAACACAAGCTTTTACTAACCTGCAAAACGTCATTTAGACTGTGACCAAGGATTAACTGCTGCAGGGAGCATCAGACTCTCACAAGCGTGCGGCTGTGAAATGCTCGTCTCTCAACACGAAAGCCCACAAAGGCCCTGCAGTTGCAAACTGGTCTCTGTAAGACCTGCAGGTAACTGGGAACTTGGACAGCTCAACTGCAGAAGGGGCAAAGGAAGAAAAATCACACCCAGCCGTCTCCACAATCTCAACGCCACCGTGGAGAGTTGGGATCAGCAGAAAAGTCTTGTCCACTTACATTCATAACCTGCGCCAGAAGAAACCAGGTGGGAAGCTGAGTCCATCCACGCACAGCACGCCGCACCAGTGCAGGCACCACACGCCAGCGGGCCGGGGGAGGAGGGCTCGGAGGCTCCTCGCCGTCAAGTCCTCTGGCAGTCGTGCATTCAGGTGTTAACAGCACCTGGCTGAACACGCCACGTTCCCCTCACAGGGAAGCCGCTGTAAAGCCGGCACCACTTCTCAAACGCGGACTGTCGCTGCTGCACGTGCGACACCCGGTACTAACAAGGCTCAATGACATCCTTACAAGCATTTTACTTGCAAGCCACCAGCATGAAGCACAGCCGACCCCGCTCACAACCACCGCCCGCAGCCCCGGAACAGGGACCTATTCACGCAACAGAGGCCTCTCCAAAGCGAACACTTTGTCAGTCAAACGCCCACAAACGAGCAGGAGCCCCGGGAGGTTCATCTCCCAGGAGAGAGGCGGCCTGCGGGTGGATCGCTCCCTAGGACGCGTCTGCTCTGCGCGCCGGACCCCAGGCCGCCCTGTCTGCGAACACACCCCGCCTGCCCCGCTCTCAGAAGACGCCGGGGCGGGAAGAAGCGCGGACGCGGCCTGGAGCTCCGCAGCCCTGCCCCGGGACGCGCCCCCTCCCCTCGGAGGCACGGGCGCCGCCAGGCTCGGCCCCGCAGGCGCGTCGACAGCACCCACGGCGCCGGGGCGGACCCACCGCAGCTGCTTCTGCGCGGACTCCGTGCCTCACAGACGACACGGGACAACGCACGGACCCTCGAAAGCACCCTCGAGAGCCCCGAGGGCCGCAGTCACTCTGGAGCTGCGCGGACCCCCTTTACACGCACAGGGAGGACAAAGGCGGGGCGCCTGTGGCTCCCGGAGCCCCGCGCTGCCCGGCCGCCTCCTCGCCCATCCTTCTCCGGGGCCGCCCGAGGTTCCCCCGCCGGGCCGCCCGCTCCAGACGCGTCCCCGCGCTTCGCCCGCCCGGAGCCGCTGACCGACCCAACGCCCCGCAGCCGCGCCCCTGCCGCCTCGCGCCGTCGCAGCGGCCCGGCACGTGGGCAGGCGACTAGCGCGGCCCCAGCGGACCGGCGGGGCAGGCGGGGCAGGCGGGGCAGGGGGCCAGCCCGCCCCAGGGACCGTGGCGGCGCGCGGCCGCAGACGCCCGTCAGTCCGGGTCGCCGCGGGACAGGCGGGCGGGCGGCGCTCGTCACCCCGCCGCGCCTCGCGCCCCGCTCGTCGCCCCGCCGCGCCTCCTGCTCCACTCGAAGCCGCGCCGCGCTGGAAACCAGCCGTTCACATCCCCCGCGCTCTTGCCAGGAACCCCTCCCCTGACGGCTGACGACAGTCCTTCCCGCGGCGCCTCGGCCCACAACAAACGGACGCGCCGGGGCTGCAGGCGCTGGCCGCCC